>NW_012118599.1:570936-773707 GCF_000951035.1 Colobus angolensis palliatus
TTTAGATTTTTTTTTAACCTGAAGATAAAGCATGTTGGCCAGGATGGTCTCAAACTCCTGACCTCAGGTTATCCACCTGCCTTGGCCTCCCAAAGTGCTGGGATTACAGGTGTGAGCCCACTGCACCCAGTCATATTTTATATTCTTTAAAAATTAGTAAATGCTGCATTATGATGGTTTAGATTTTTTTTTAACCTGAAGATAAAGCATGATGATTTATTCTTCTTCAGAAATAATAACATGGTTCTTTCATCCTTCTGTTTTTAGTTCATTTCTGAAGATGGTTTTCTCTAGTATACTCTTATTTGATTGACATAATTTCTTTCATTTCAGACCTTCATGGAGGAAATGACCAGAAAACAGCCTGATGTTGATAAAGTAACAAAGACCTATAAGAGGAGAGCTGCTGATCCTTCCTCATTACAATCCCATATTCCAGTCTTGGATAAGGGACGAGCAGGAAGTAAGCAGTGATCAGTTTCTTTAAAATGTCAATAAACAAGGGAGCTAATTTTATTTTGAGTTATTTGAAATTTGGGGGCAGTTGGTGATTTTACATGAGCACTAGATATCATGAAATGCTTTCTTGAAAGAATACATGTGCTCAAGTCTTGTATAAACTTACTTAAAAATAAAGAAAAAATATACCCAGGTTTCTATATGTAACTTTATTGTCTTAAAGTGTATCTTTCATATTAGCTAGAAGAAAATTGAAAAAATTTACAATAAGAACGGAAATCATCACCCCCTTTGCATTGTCTCATTTTTCTTCTGTTATATATATAACTTTAAAGCTGAGCATAATAAAAATGACCATGACCTGGATAACGTTCATGACTTAGTTGTTCATTGGTGGCCAGCAGTCTGATAGCTTTCGCACATGTTCATGTGACTTCAGGCTCTGTTTACTTCTAGAGCTACTTTAACAACATGACATGACGTTAAAAACAATCATAGTTAGCTTGTAGAAAATTTAAAAGAAACACAATTTGTGTTACATGTTTTATGCATTTCTGAATGGAAATGCATTTTGTGTATTACTTAATTTTTTAATTAAAAAGAAATGATGTCAGAGCTGTTGTAATTACTTATTACACAAGGAGACAAGGTAAACTATTAAGAGCCCTATAGCCAGACTCCTTGGCTGTCTCCAACACTTACCAAACTGGGGAACATAACCCTGGACACGTTACTTAAACTCATTCTGAACCTCAGTTTCCTCATCTGTAAAAGGGGATAATTATAACTTCATTGGACTGCAGTGATAATTAAATGAGCTAGTACATATAAAATGCTTAACATACTTCCAGGCATATAGTTAAATGTTCAAGTATTTCTTGTACTGTAAATCTCAGCTGGGACACTTAACATTCTATATGACCCTAGGCCAGTAATTTTTCTAGGTCATATTTAGCCATTTAGTAAGATGAGAAAAATTTGTTAAGGTCATTGTTTTGTGAAGTTGTTGAGACTTGTGGAAAACAGCCAGAAAGCAAGAGGAAACTTTAGTAAGGCAGTAAACTTGGTTTGAGACTATGCACAGGAAACATGCAATCTCAGTGGAAAATGGATGTGGGCAAAGGCTGGGGTCCCCTACACATGCTGCCATATTTTATTGGCATTTGTGAAGTGTCTTGCTTTGACTCCTGTGACTGCCCAGTGTCTGCTGCCCTCATCTGCTCTCCGTTTCTGCCTTCTTCTCTAGAAAGGACAGCTGGGTTTGATGTAACTCATTGTGAGATAGTCTCACTGGCCTGTGAGATTTCCTTTAACAAACAGGAGGATCACAGCATGCTTCATTGTCATTGAAATGGCATGAATTTTAAGCTGGAAGATGTTTTAAGTGTGAATTTATTGAGAGAGGTTTCCAGTATTTAAATGCCCTTGTCAAGAGATATTTCTTCAACTTGCATGAACAGTGTGTGATCCTTAATAAGGAAAACAGATTTGGACCTTGACATTATACATCATCTAAATTAGGATACTTTTACTTGTACAAACCCACAATTAAGTTGATGCAGTCTTAGCTAGGAGCAAAAAAGGTCAAGCCTTAACACATTTCAGAACCCTGGAAACTGCCATCCTAACTAAAGTTATATCTTCACAGGAAAACGCTTTCCAGCATCAAGCTTGTATCCCTCTGGGTCACAGACACAAATTGAAACCAAAAATCCTAGGGTAAACTTACTGGTGAGCAAATGGCAGCAAGTCTGGCTCCTGGCGTTGGAAAGAAGGAGGAAACTCAATGATGCCTTGGACAGGCTGGAGGAGGTTTGGAAATTCGTACCCTCATCACCATATTGTCATTTGCCCTCATTTCTCGTAACACATTGCCATCGCCAAAATCTTGGTATTTTTTAACTTTTCTGATAATAAGCAAACTCTTGCTATTCGAGTACATTTTTAAATTCCAAAATTAAATACCACAAGTATGTGTGATTTTGTGAAACATTGATATATGGGATTTGGATTTAGGGAATCAATAAAGTAAAAAAAAATTATTATATTTTAACAATCAGAAGCTGATTCCTTAAGAATAAAATCTAACTTGACATAATGTTTGCTGGCCATTCTGCCTGGCAAATATAATCATTGATATTTCAGATCTTTTGATTGTGTGTATTTGATTACCTAAGATTTCAAGTTTTGGATTCTGCAATTGGGAAATTTTTAGAAGCCCTGGGGAGTTAAGAGAGTGGCTGATAGTGCAGAGGGAGAGAGAGCGAAGGGTTAGGTAAGTGCTATTGAGGTGGACCTGCTATCCCAGTGAGCATGACTAGTGGTGGTACTTAGAGCCAGACCACCTTTATGACTTTGGCATTAATCAGAAATTTACAGCGTAAGTTTTTTGGAATTTTATTTGTAAAGATAAATCAGTGACAGAAATGAAATACATTTTAAAGCCAAAATGTTTCTAAGTCCCCTTTGCAAGATCATACCTCTTTTTGAAATGGAAAGGATATGTGTACTACCTAGAGAATCATTTAAAAAGTTATTCATTTGTATAATCTATAATTTTAGTACAACATTAACTCAACCAAAATACCTTTTGTCCTTTTTAGCTGAGAGAATTTGCTAACTTTGATTTTGATATTTGGCGCAAAAAATACATGCGATGGATGAATCACAAGAAATCTCGAGTGATGGACTTCTTCAGGAGAATTGATAAAGACCAGGATGGGAAAATAACACGCCAGGAATTTATTGATGGAATTCTTTCCTCAAGTAAGTTCCAAGACAGGTGACTATAACTAATACAATTTTTAAAGGAAAGAAGCACATTTTAAAATTGTGGGTCCAGTGAACTTGTGTTACTAATAAGGCATTGCCTTATAAGTTGCCTAGGAAGTCACTGCCCTTAAAAAAGTGTTTTTTGGTAAAATCTGTGGCTCTGGATTCAGGAACACTCACTACCTGTGTGATCACAGATACGTTGTTCCCTCACTCCACTGAGGCTGAGAACTTATTAGAATAACAAAGTTAATAATATATGATTCTTAAGGTGTTTTCTGTGTGTGTGTGTGTGTGTGTGTGTGTGTGTGTGTGTATGTGTGTGTGTGTTGCCTGGCATATGTGTAATAGGAAGTCAATAAATTCAAGTCCCTTTCTTTTTCATTCTAATTTACATTCTGATCTAACTTTGTCATTAGTAGGAAATTAGAACTCTGTAAAACTTCTTAAGATACTTATCACCTTCTTGTTTGATGGCCCAATCATTTGTATGTGATTTCCCTGACAGATGTTACTAGATGTCATTCTTAAGGTAAATTTCACATAAATTATTCTTTAGTAATTGAACCATATAAAATTGCCAATGTTAAACATTTTCAACCTAAAAAAAACAGCATTTTATATGATTCACCTAAGTAGTAATTAAAGTTAAGAGTATATATAGCTCTTCATTTGCTATGATGTAAATCAGTTTTTTTAAAAAGGATTTTAACATGTTTGATCACTGATGATTTAACCAGCCACATTGAGATTAAAATGTGCAATTCAGAATACCTTGAGAAAGAACTAACAAGTCACTACTTACCATTGTTTTCAAAATTTTAGAGTTTCCAACCAGTCGCTTGGAGATGAGTGCAGTTGCAGACATCTTTGACAGAGATGGTGATGGATATATTGACTACTATGAATTTGTAGCAGCCCTTCACCCAAATAAAGATGCATATAAACCTATCACAGATGCTGACAAAATTGAAGATGAGGTACTCATTATCTTTCCATTGCGTACAACACTGGTAGTATGTTCTGCCAGGATATCATGCACAATTCGTACAATCATTTTATTTTCACTTTAATTGTAATGTCAAAGTTTTAAGGATTCTACTATGTAATATTAACATTAAAGTAAATATTTCGTCATTGTTTTTGGCAGGTGACAAGGCAGGTAGCTAAGTGTAAATGTGCAAAGCGATTTCAAGTTGAACAGATTGGTGATAATAAATACAGGGTAAGTTTTCAAAATAATGTTGTAGTTCCTTTAAAGGACATAAATTGAAATCTGTATATAATTTGATCTCCGTTGTTTTCCAGGGGTCTTATTTATTTATTTTTTACTTCATATCAAAATTTAATGGTATATGAAACTCTTACGTTTAACATTTTAATTTGTATAATGGTAGCCTGCATTTTGCATATTAGGAAATATCTTTGACATGTATATCATGCACATTGCCTTTAAAGAAAAGTTATTCACAAGAAAATACTCAAATCTCACATATTTAGGTTGTTCCGTATTATTTTATATTTTATTATGATTAGAGGTAAGTTTTCAGATTTCAAACAAGAAAGCTACTCTAATCCAGAACCACAAAGTTAAAAATATGGACTCACTTTAATAAATAGGAAAAAAGAGGATAATGTCTTCTCCACTTGTGCAGTAATTTTTGCTTTTATTAAAAATCTCAATTAACTTGGTTCACTCTCTTCAAAACAGAAGAACAGTGTGACTTCATTACTCTTTCTCTATTTTTTTTTTTCTTTTTTGGAACATCTCTTATATGTAGTAGCTAGATAGGAAATGTGCTGAGTTTCCCCAATACAGTGTGTTACTTATAAATGAAACATTAATTTTATTTTTATACTTCCATATTAAAAAATAGTCATCAATGTATTCAAAACTTTAACTTAAATTTGAAATCCTAAGATTTTCAAAAATATGTGTACAGAAAATAGTCTGATTATTTGGTTTGAAATTGGGACAGATTTCAAACTGGGTGCCTGCACATCTCTAAACTAGATACTACATCCAGAAGCACAGAGTGTGAGTATGTGTGTATGTTCTAGAGTCATACAGAAAGTTTCCTGTTGAACTAATTGTGTCTTTCTTCCATTTTTCATTTTTATCAGTTCTTCCTGGGAAATCAGGTATAAACCAGTGGAATGTATTCTCAAGTTCCTGATGATTTTTTTTTTAACTTTAATTCATAGTCATTAAAGCTTGCCATGGCCAATCTTTCCCATGCTGTCTCCCTAGCTACTACATTGTTGGTTGGCGTGGTGTTTCTGTAAGCGCTATAAGGATCCTTGATCCAGGATTCCTTTTTGCCTTGTGTCTTAAATGAGGAGATTACTTTTAAGCAAACCAGATAATGAATTGTAGCTTGGCTTGCTACAATGTTACAAATGCAATTTTTAATTCTCATTTTTGATAATATGGGCATATATTTTATGCTAATACTCATTGGAACACAAATTTGATTCTCCACACATCTCTGTGTTAGGCTCATTGATGTTTAACTATTTAGGACATACGGTCTACAGTAGCCCAGGAGGATCAGCCTCAGGCAGTGACACGGGAAGACAGAGAGCCAAGAGGTCTCCTTGGCACTCAGCCGCAAGTAACCAGTTCTCTCCAAAGAAGCTATTTGCCATTTGTTCAAAATCACTGATTTTTGGGGATTGGCATCCTCTGAGTAGAAATGTTAACTCCGTGGGCTTTAAGTAATATTCCTTTTGAGGAAAGTTATTGCTGTAACATATGCAGAATCTTAAAGTCACATTTTATGCCATCTTGATCAAATATTTATATTGGCACTTAAGTCAATATAAAATGTTTGCGTTGACATTTAAGTCAGTATGAACTGTCTAGTGGCACTACATCATGATCAGAATTTTGAAACTAAAGACAAGAGATACTCTGTTTTGATTTAAACATGTTCATGAGTTTTTTTTTTTTTTTTTAACTTTATACTTTGGAAACAACCATGCTGTCTATAGTACCTGACCATATTACATTAGATATGACTCTACCACTCCGTTTTAAAGCCATATTACACCTCAAGCTTCAAATTATCTATTACCTTCATTTATTGCAAGCAAATAATTTATTTTTAAAACTTCCATTATTTATGATATAAAACATAAAATGTTACTTTTCCGTCCTTGCAATTTTTGGAGTCAGCAAATGAGAGAGCATCTTTTATTTGCAGAGAGGATGAGAGAAATACTTACCTCAAAAGGTTTTACTCACTGAAAGCACAGTCAGCAACATTAGTCTGTTTTCTCTTGTCTTGTGATTTGGTTATTGGGAAAATTTAGAGAAATTCTGAAGACAGCGTTAGTTGTCTGGAGAATACCTTAGTAAAATAGAAAATTATTTGTATTTATTGCACTTGAAATATCATCTCTATAAGGAACTTTTAGTTATTTCCTTATAACTTTTGAGTAAAATCTTGAACCAAAATCATCTAGTCCCATTATCTGGTTCCTTAAGGGTAATTTTCTTTAAATCCCCTCCTTTCCCTTTGCTTATTAGCAGCACCCAATTTTTTCTAACAAAATAAATCGACACTTTTATTTTTAAATTGTAATTAACATTTCAGGAACAATTATAGGAAAGTTTAAGTCTCAATGTTTAAGAAAAAAAGATTTAGAAATAGTGGTTTTTAAAAGTTTGATGGAAAAACACGAGTTCCTGCTGGTACATTTTACATGCTTTCTAGGTCCTTCTGAGTTTTAGGATCCCGAGGGGTTTGGTTGGTGTTGTTTTTGGGTTTTCTTCTTGAAACTCAATATTAAAACACTAAAAAGTAGCAGATTTTTTTCTACTTAGAGTTTTCTGCTTATCCATAATGAGCCCAAATAAAGTCACAATTGTATGTTACCTGCTTTACAAAGAAGCCATTTATGTTTAATTGACTGTTCATTTTGCTTTCTTGTCTGCTGGGATAACAACTATGAAATTTAGTCTGGTAGTTTTTATGAGTTGGACATGAACCTATTAGAAATGATTTAAAGTATAAAATCATTTCTCACAGGCTTTCAAAACATAAACCTATGATCAGAAACCTGGAATCTAGATATTTATTCAGGACTTGCAGAATTTGTAGCATATCTACATTATTGGAGATCTATTGAAAGGGCAAGAAAAAGATGATTGCCTCTTAGGATCAACAATTATGGTACAGACAACTGTGAGAGAAACCTTTTAGATTTGGCAGCCATATCATTAATAATGTGTCATTGGCTATTCTAATATTACAGTAATCTAAAATGGCATATTAACCCAGCCTTTAACAAATTAGTTTACCAGATCATTAGGGATGCAGAAATTTTAGTTGACTGTAAAATTTGTGCGAGTCATACTCATTTACTTTATTCTTAAGTCAAAACTGCTCTTAGAGAAAACAAAATGAGTTTATAAAGATTTCTCACAGATTTCAGTGGAAAGCAGTTTTACTGTAAGAGATAGTTTTAATGAAGTTTTAATGAAGTTTTGATTCTTTAATGAAGAATCAAAGCTTACTAAATTTTTCTTAGAATCATCTTATTTTAGATAAGCCCTGGGCAAGTGGGCCAATGCTTACTTTCATGGCTATGTTTAATTCCTAGAAACATTTTAAAATTACTGCCTTACTAATATTGTTTCTGTCATAAGAAAGAAAAATACTTTTTGGACCAAAGCTTTGATAGTATACTTGATAACCTTTGTAATCTTTTTTTTTTCAAACTGTTTCCTTTGGGCTAAATCAGCATGCAGCTGTCTAACGCAAATCATTACAAACCCCCTTTTCTGAGATTTTACTAATCGCTACGAACTAAGCAAGAAATTAAAGTCGGTTGCTTTAGCTACTGCAAATTGCACATCATCCTACAGTTTAGAATTATTATTGACAACTAGAGGTTCTTTCTTTCTTCACTGAACAGTTTGGAGACTCCCAGCAACTGCGACTGGTCCGGATCCTGCGGAGTACTGTGATGGTTCGTGTTGGAGGTGGATGGATGGCACTTGATGAGTTCTTAGTGAAAAATGATCCTTGCAGGGGTAAGGAGATGCTTATCATGATAACATCATGAAAGTATTTCAATTTTGTATTATTTTCCAGCACCAAAACATACTGGGCATAATTTTGGTCATTTATTCCAATAGTGAATGTTTCACATTGGTCTGTCAGCCTAAAGTTCCCAAAGAACCTGTGGCAGTCATGTAAACCATGTTCTTCTCATTTTTTTTTTTTTCTTCTTCTGGATGAATATGGTGGGCAGGAAATACTAGAATCCATTTTCTTTAGGAGACTTTTATATCTATGATTTTCCAAACAATTACACCAACCAAGGAAAGGATTTTGTCTATTATTACATAGCAAAGTAAGAGAAAAGAAAATTGAGGCGATGAAGACTGAAAATACTGGATAATAAAAGTTTAAAGGTCAAAGTTTTTATGAAATGAAGGGCAGGTGAGGAAAGCCGTAATTAAAAAAATGTTTAAATAATAATCCAATGCTAACTTGACTCTTTGAAGTTGCAGATTAGAACATTAAAAATATAAACATATAATACTATAGCTCTCTACATATCTTCCAGCCCAAGTCCTAAGTTAGCTTTTAGTTTTTCTGTTTTCAGATCCTTCTGTCAATGTTTAAGTTCTTAACCAATTTATGTCACACGTGGTCATTTGATTGCAATTTCTAATTAGGTACCATTTACTCAGTAGGCCCATTTTTCTTCCCCTCCCACTCCCCCCAAAAAAACCCAATAAAATTGTTATAATTTTCTTTAACCTGTGAGCTCACTGTAATCCTTTTTAGCAAACAGCAAATGTTCATGTCAGTGCTGCCTCCTTCGGCTACCCAAGTGGGAGCCCAGGTTTCCTCCTGTAGGTCCTCTTGATTTTGATGATGGTGTCACCATCTGGTACACATAGACATATCAGAGTCATCAGGCTTCTCTGCCAAGGCCACCATGGATTGTTATACAATCATATTGCAGTAACCCTGCTCTCTCCTGACCAAAGACACACCTGTGAGAGAAGTAAAAGAAGAACAAAAGCTCCTGTTTGTTGTATATTTTGAAAATAATGTAACCTAAGGTGAAATGCATCTCCGTTTATGAAGAAATCAGAACACATTGTGTTCTGTTGGGTTGCTTACGAAGGTTAGCATGGCTGTGGCACAGTCTTCCAAATACATTTTTCTTATTGAGCCAGTTCTTTGAGTGCTTCTTTTCCTGATGCAACTTTTCTTCTAAAATGTGTGCTAAAGGCCGGATCTGAGCACCCTTTGCATATTCAACTACTGTACTTTGTTTTCTTCTTCTGCTAACAGTATTCTTTAATGTGATTGGTATCCTGTGTCATTTTTTCTAGTTCATCATCATGGGAGTAAAATGTTACGTTCGGAATCAAACTCTTCAATTACTACTACTCAGCCTACTATAGGTTGGCAACCTCTCTCTTTGCCTCTCCCCTCTTTCCTTTTCTCTTTCCTACTTTTCCATTCTTGCTTCAGTCATTTGTTTTAAAATAACATGCTTCATCCATCGCGTATGGCTTAACTCATATCCAACTGAGCTGGTGCTTCCAAATTTAAAGTCTGAAAATTTGATGCACTTTGGTTGTGTTACAAATGCAGGTGTTATAAGTGATCAAACACATGCTAACACGTTGCTCATCGGGTTCTTGTGGAGTGTTCTCCCTGTGCATATGTGTTCGTATGAGTGCTGCATCACTGATTACCTCACAGATCCTTGGGTCTGGTGTTTGTTACTGCATGTTGGTAAAACAGTTTTTCAAGGCATAAAATAAAAATACTAGCTGCCTCATTTAAGTGAAAAACCCAGAAGTTTATATGTTGTCATCATGACTAACAAGCCATCATTCATTCTGTGTAATTATATTGTTTAATTAATCCCAATGTTGAAATACTGGCATTCTCTTTACGTCAATAGTACATGCAAAAGACACAATCCCTGCCTTACTGGTCTGTCTTCTCAGTGTGGTGAGAGGGTAATGAAACCATGTGGGCATCAGTAGCTGGTGGATTAATGATATTTTAGCATGAGCTTTCCATTTTCATGCTGACACTTTCTTTAATAGTGGTTATTCTTGCTGGTGTCTAGTGTTAGAATAAGCACACTTTATTTTTTCCTCCCCAAACTCACCTGTATCCAAAAGGAATGCATTGTAAAGGAATGCATTTAACTTTTTGTTATGCTGAGTTGGAGTTGGCATGGCAAAAAGATGTTCTTGAAATTCTCAGCGTGATCTCTGGTGCCAGGTGGCTGTTCTTCCCATAAACGATTGAGCGCCTCTTCTTTTCCTTCTTTTCTTTGTGTGCATTGTTGTGTGTGTGTAAACCAGCCAAAGGAAGGACAAACATGGAACTACGTGAGAAGTTCATTTTAGCAGACGGTGCCAGCCAGGGTATGGCTGCTTTCCGACCCCGAGGCCGAAGATCCCGGCCATCATCACGAGGCGCTTCACCCAACAGATCCACTTCTGTGTCCAGCCAGGCTGCACAGGCGGCCACCCCACAGGTCCCTGCCACCACCACACCCAAGGTAAGGCTCAGGGATGAAGACTTTTCCTCCCCCTTTGCAATCAATTTCCCAAGTAGACTTTTGAATGTTCTATTTAGGGCCCTAGAATTTGTAGGACCAGCTGTCTCCATTTGTGCACCTTCTCACAATATAGAAAATACAGGATTTTTTAAAATATGTTTTTGCCTAGTGCCTCACATAGAGGTGATCTATTTAGGGAGCCTTTGTGATCTTCCAGACTGATTTTTCTCTTTAAAGCTTCATTCATTTTTTTGGTGTGTATGATTTGCCATTGGATCTTTCCACTGATTTAAAATTGTTATTATTCTTACTGTGAAATGTGACTCTTTGCTATGAATATCTCTTTCTGTGGCTTTGTTTTTTTTATCTGCTATCCTTTTCATTTGATTTGCCATTGTTCCATACAGATTCTCCATCCTTTAACACGCAATTATGGTAAACCATGGTTGACAAACAGCAAAATGTCAACTCCTTGTAAAGCAGCAGAGTGCTCAGACTTTCCCGTGCCATCTGCAGAGGTATCGTAAGGCCCCAGAGTCCAGTCTTAACAGTCTCCTTTAACTGAAACTATCACCCACTAACATTGCTTCACTACTCCCTTAATATATATACTTTGACAATCCTATGTCTTTTTATACACTTCTATAAAATAAGTATCAACCCAGCAGTTCTTGGAAGATGTGAGAGTAAAGGGTTAACAGAAAAGCTCGTCTGCAGCAATTTAAACAGTGTCAGTTTGAGCCAGTCACTCCTGCAGACTACCTCCTTTTTGTTCTCATTCATACTTAGTTCCACTTTTATCTCTTGGGAGAGTAAAATATAGTAGATTATATCCAGACTTAAGTAAAATTTCTTTTAAAGCTACTAAATATACTAGATATAATGTGGGCAAGAAGTGCAACGCATTCCCTTCAGATGGGAGTAAAAGGCAGTATCATTTGCAAGAGAATCACTGAAAAGAATGTTTACTGAATGTTCACTGTGGCCATGGTCCTTCTGAATGTCTGTTACATTTATACCTGCCCCAAAACTTTGGGCGGGTGTGTCATAAGCTCTCAGTATCAGTGCAGGGGGTCAGAGAGAGGCTTAGGTATGCAGAAAGTTATCTGTCGTTTTCAACAGGTAATAAATGTATGGTTTTTTTAAAGATTTTAATCACTAAGCATGCTCTAACTTTTTAATATGGCATGATTTATGGGGAGAAGATATTTAGGTGATATAAAATTTGCCAAGATAACTCATGTATCAGGTCATTTACATTCAATTGAAAATCAACCATATATCTTCTTAAGAAACTTCACTGTAAAACAACAGACATAGGCACAAAATAATCAGATATTTTATTAGAATCCAATAATTAATGGGAAAAAATCCCTAAATACCTTTTCTTGAAATTGAAGAAGGTATTTCACCTTAATTATAAAGGACATAACTTAAAGGCCAGGATCCTCAAATAGAAGTAATATAATAACTTTTAAAAGCCCCCTTATGCTTTTCAAAACACTTTCTTGTCTCTTTCTTAATCCTCACGTTAATAGTAAGTGGCAGGCAGAGAAAAAAATGTGTTACCTTCATGACTTCATGGAAATCTCATTGCTGATAAGTGGGAGAATTGGAACAAAAACAACCTATTCTTTAGCGTTTCCTCATTTCCTCCTCTTCATTTCCCCAAGCCCCTCATTTCCACCCCTTCCCACCAAGTGGGCGATGTTAGTATTATATATTACCTCTAGAGATGTCTGTCAATTATTATGGATCTATTGTAGAAAAAAACTGAGAAAGGTTCAAACAACCTTAAGGGACATACTAACATTTGCTTTAAATATTGAAGGCTATGATGCTGTGTTCAAAAATTTTTTTAAGTGGATACTCTCTCAAATTAAAGTCTGAGTAGTTATTTTGACTAGTGAAAAACTGTGTTTCATTTCAAATAACCTGATGAAACAAAAAACACCCAAAAAACAACATGTTTCTATGGGAGGGACTGTGAAATAAAATCAAAACAATCAAGAAGGCATTCTGAGAAGAATGACTGTGGTCTTTCACGGTTACGAATTCTGACACCTTGAGTGATATGTTTCATAATTTGTGTGTTCTTACTCCCTCGTGTTGCTGAGATTCTTTTAAGTTAGGAATTAGCTAGATCAGCATTGTCAGATCTTGGGCAAATCATGTCCCTCCTCAGGCTCTAATCTTTCACATTTTCAAGGTTATGATTAGGTGAGTGTGAGGATTAATTGTGGTTATGTGTGTGAAAGTATTTTGAAAACTTGAGCATTCTGTGTATACAAATCACATATAAATACTACACTTAAGTATATGAGTAGTATACACATATGTAGATAAATGACTTAATAAAAGTAACTCATGTATCAGATGGTTATATTTTAAGCTAATAAAGGGAAAATCAGTTGTTTAAAAATATGCATGTAATTTGTTTCAATGCATTTCCTCCAAATAGTTATCTGGCTGTGTGTTCATCGAGGAATATTATATTACATCCCTTGTATTCCTCAAGATACCTGGTTTTTTTTTTTTTTTTTAACTTTAGGAGAATTTTTTAAATGTTGTAGTGATCTGGAAAAAGTGCAATGATTGCATAATAAAATCTCATAGTTATGATTGTTTTAGACATTCTCTACAAACTCATGTAAAGATTGTAAAAAAAAAAATTCTCCACATGTTGCCTAATATTTTGTCTGTAAAGACTGTAGAAGTGATAGAGGCAGGAAGTGAAGCGATATGATAGCAAGTTATTTAAAAATCACTTTTTTTCTTTTTGCAGTTAAGTTTATTTAAATGATGTACGTATCCATTATGTATTTACTTATCAGTCTGTCTCTGTCTCTGCCTAGCTCCATAAAAGCAACGGAGGCAGCAGCATATCCAGGCACAGCTTTTCTCTGCTCCATGCCCCCTCTACGCATGGAGTCACCATCTTTTTAGCAATACACCATTACCTCTGTAACATTCACTGGCAGTCTGAAAGATCCTAACACACTCACCGTTTAATTTGTCTTTTTCTCCTTGCCATCACTTTTATGCTCAGTTGGGGGTCTCCATTTTGTTTTCTCTTCAATCATGAATTCATATTGTTTAGAAAGTTGCTTTTGAATTCTTAGAAAGAATAAGAAATTAGAAGAGAAAATTAAGTGAGAACCCCATGCCTTATTTAATTGAAGAGTTTCTCCCCCTCCACCTCCTAAAGAGGAATAGTAGAGAGTTTCCACCCATGTGTAAAGAAGTGGTGTCAGTGGAATATCATGGTGCAGGAGCAGTATTTTGAAATGTCTTGTCACTGGTTAAATACAGGGAACGCCAATACAAGGAAGCAAGCTTCGACTTCCAGGATATTTATCAGGGAAAGGCTTCCACTCTGGGGAGGACAGTGGCTTGATAACAACTGCAGCTGCCAGAGTCCGAACACAATTTGCTGGTGAGTGTGGTGCCTTTCTTTTCTTAATGGCTTTTGCAGCATGGTCATCTGAGGATTAAAGTCCCTTTTCCTCCTCATTGGGGAAGAAATTACAAATTGACCCTCAGGGGGTCTTAAAATGATATGTAGCCCTGGTCCTCCAAAAGTCAGGGATAAAGTGAGTCATGGGCACAAGTATCTAAAAGTGTCCAAGAAAGATGAAAGAATTACTATAGAACAGAAGAAAATATACAGTGGTATTCTACCCCTTCAAGCTGAAAGGTCTTGGCTCTTCTACCAGCTCAGAGATTGCAGAGGGCCCTGTTTTGGGGTGGTTGGAAAAACCCAGCCACACTGAACCTCACGCCAGTATATCTCACATTGCTTCACAAAATAGCGAACCTACTAATCTCTGGGTTCTGAGCTCAGCAAGCAAGACGCCTCTTTAAAGTTTCCAATCTCCTCTGTTGAATTCCTATATTCTTGGAGTTACCTATTCTCGGGCAAGACTTAAGCCTGTCTTGTTTGTTCTATGTTTGCATCACACACATCCCTGGATACATAATTTAAACTTTAGAAAGCACAATCTTAAAGGATAGGCATATTCCTTATGTCTGTTTGCAATAAATGGAATCCTGTTTTAAGTAGGGAAAGCTGCAACTTACCTTTTAGATAGAAATCTAGGCTTTTCTATATTATGTCTACTTAGAGTAAGCCTGCATCATACTCTTGTGTAATAGGGAAAGGCCGTGAATCCAAAAGTGTTTTCTGAGTGCCTACTACACACCAGGGAAAAAAGTTAAGATTAAAGGTGGCATCGGGTTTCAAAAATTGGTTGCAGATGGACCCAATAATAAGGGTGAGCTGCCTCTACCTTCTTTCCTCAGATTCCAAGAAGACTCCCAGCCGACCAGGAAGTCGAGCTGGAAGCAAAGCTGGCAGCAGGGCCAGCAGCCGCCGAGGCAGTGATGCATCAGACTTTGACATTTCAGAAATCCAGTCCGTGTGCTCAGATGTGGAAACTGTCCCCCAGACACACAGGCCTACACCCCGAGCAGGTTCTCGGCCATCCACAGCCAAGCCTTCAAAAATCCCCACACCCCAGAGGAAATCACCTGCCAGCAAATTGGACAAGTCCTCAAAGAGATAGTGCAATTGGTTCTACCAAGGCCCTTCCTTGAGCATTTATTATTTAAGTTTGAACGATGTAAAATATGGTGTAGAAATTCTTGTGAATTATTGCAAGAGGCGAGTTTAAAATTCTGCAGATGGCCTTATTTGTGTATTTGTCTTTTTATTTTATCTATATAATGTTTTTGTCAGATATTCTGGGGTTAAAATCACATCATATGTGAGGAGGAAAAGTTTAACATGAACTAACATTTCTGCACTGTTTAACGTGCAGGGCACACACTAAACTCAGTTACTGTACCTACAGGTAAGTCTACATCCTCTCTGACAGCCGCAGCACTACATCAATCCCTGACGTTAAGGATACCTCATGACATTTTCCTCTTTTTATGGAAACTCTGAGAAGCTGAATGATACATGCAGGGGATATTTTTTGAGATGATTTAAATGTAACCCAAAAGATGGAAGACAGAAAGACAAACACACCCACACACAGTCTTTGCAGTATCTGACGGAGAACTCACAGGAAGTTACTTCAAGCACTTGCCAGTACTATGATATTCAAGTACCTTGCAGCATTTCTGTGCCATTGCTTTCAGTGAGGCCAGAGGCATCCTGGATATTAGACCTATTATACTGTAAGAATATAAGTATAAAGTGCATTCATATACATGTGAGGTTTTCTTTTGCTTGAGTGGACAGTAGCACCTGTATCATTGAACTCATTTTGTATCAGAGCAATTTTGCTTGCAGAAAGCTATGAAATAAAACATGTCCCTTAACTGCATTGCTATGGAATTAATTTTTTTTCCCCAGGGAAAATTAGTGTATTTTTTTATGAGCAATATCAAATTTGGAGTGACCAAAAGATACTTAAAAATGGGTTTATTTTGATTTCTCATCTGAAATAATCATGTTCTGGTATTATATCTATCTATATTTAATAAATATATACATTTTAATTTATTATGTATACTCACATACTATAGAAAGATATTAGTATGCATTTAATAAAACATATTCACTTGAATATATGGAATACCTGATTATTTAAAGTGAACTTCTTCTATTATTTGTTTTAAATAAAGGTTATGTGTATGATATATGTTTACTAAGAAACAAATAGGCTAAATTTGGGGGACATCAAAAACGGAGTTATAATAATGTTAACCACTCATTCAACAAATATTTCTGAGTATCAGCCATGTGCCAGCCATTGTAAGTGACATGAGACTCTAAGATTCCTGCCCTCTCCTCTTCAAGAGGGAATCAGTTAATCACTAAAAAGCAAGGGATGTGTGGTGGGATTACAGATTTAATTAAGGTAATATAGTAGTATTCTTCTGGCCTGTATACATTTAAAAGTGAAATTGTAAAATTTTCCTAAATATGAAAACAGTATCAGATATCCTCAGAAGGATGGCAGATTGTTATTTTAGGCATAAGGGTCCCAACATTCTGCATAACTTTGTGAATTTGCCTTAGCAAGTGTCAGTGACGGTGTTCAGATTCAAGGGAACAGTATTACATTTTTCCTTCTTGGCCTTTTTAATGGAGGCCAACACTGAAGAGCCTGGAGTTTCTACTGGCATAAATTAGATTTTTAAGTAATAGTAATCCCTTCTTTGTCCAGGCATCGGTCTCAGGTGGGAGCCCTTGATGGAAAGGGTAATTCTAACCTATGAGATCACATGCTGTATAGTTCATGCATTTGATTATTAACATGTCATCTTAGAAGGCAATTGAAATTGTTTTTATTCCTTTAGTGCTTTGCATATGATCACATTTCCACTTCAAAGACAAATTTAAGGCAATGATTTTTATCTCAGTCTGTTTCAATGCTACCCCTCTGAAGGAGCTAGGGATTTTTCTTTTTAAGTGGTAAAACAAGCTTTTTGAAAAAGATAAGTGGTTTAAAATAGAGAAGTCTTAAGGAACTGCTCCCAGTTATCAGCATTTGCCCCAGGTGAGCTTTCCAAACTTTGACATGATGCCTGCTCATTTCTTTCCTCTTGCGCTAATAGTCCCAGAGCCTCAGGCTGACATCTCCAGCGTCCTCTTGTAAGTTTCAGTTAATGTAACAGAAACCTCTTCCCCACCCTACACACATTCCTTCTCTTTTCTTTTTCTCTTTCTCTTTTTTCATTTTTTTTTTCTTTAAAAAACAGAAGACTAGAGAATCTCAACTCTAAACATCTTAATTGGAAAAATTAGATCTTAAGCATTAGGGAAGTTGAATTGTGGACTTTTTTTGTTTTAAAAATCAAAGCTCCTAATTCTCATGTACTGCTACCTTCTTTGGAAATAGTGGACTGTCCCCTTTGATATCCATGCAGAAGTAGATGGGCCTGGCCAAGTCTCAGATATAGGTGGGAGAGTTTGGGAAGTGCCCCATGGCTGTCCGGGATTGACCTGTAGAATGAAAAGGAGGGGGAGGTGAAGAGAGGATCTTGTCTCCTTTTTTGGATCATTTTAAAACTTGCTTTCTGTATTTGTAGTGAGGAAAATTGTAATGAGATACAGTTACCTATTCCTTTTTGACAAGGTGCTTTGAAATGTGTGTTCTTTATTGTTAAATGGTGATCTGATACCACCAAACAGTACATTTGCCAGTGCCTGCTTCTCTGTGTATGTCTGATGCCACTGCCACTGGGGTCCCACAAAGAAGGCAAAGACATTTGAGCTTTGTCTTTTAGTATAATACTTTAGTAACTAAGGTCCTTACAGTCATGTTGGGGATTGACTTGTCAGTTACCAAAAGCTGCTTGGAAGTGAATAGAGTCAAGGACAGGGCAGGAAACAGTTTGTATGACTATTTGAAATAGCTGACTTAACCTACCAAACTCTGCAGCTTTGGTTGATTTTATGTAACCCTTACGTCTATGTAGATGTTGAGTGTCTAGCTAGGGTGAAGTATAACAAAAATAGGTTTCTTTTTTTCTTGCTACTAATTCTCATGTGCTAAGTTAAGAATATATATAAAGCAAAGTGTGTTAAGGGAATTTAATATTAGTTTACCCACATTTTTATCGTACTTCATTATTGCAAATTAAAAGACTTCATCAGAGAAGAAAATAAAATAGAGGTTAAAAAGTTTTCAACAATTTCCCCCAAATAAAAATAAAACATTCTTTTAGAATGTTACTAATCTTAAAGTACAGCTATTTTTGCCCCAGCGCAAAGACTAGGAAATGTAGTTCCCACAGTCTTAGACTCCAACTTCTATGCCAATGGCCTCTAGACTTCTTGGTTGGAATCTTCTTACCAGTAAAAGTTTTTTTGTGCAAACACCTCCAATATATGTATATTTTTTCCAAGATATTATTTGCACATATTTTATCATTAGCTAATTTCTCAGGGCTCACTCTAATCTTAAAATTTATCCTAACAACATTGGTGTACATCCCTAGTTCAGATAGTCTTGACAATTATTTTGGCCAAGTTTTTGCCAAAACAGATGAGACTCTTTCTGGTTTAACTCCTGGTGTGGCTGGGTTTTGCCAAATCAGATGAGATTCTCTCTGGTTTAACAACTCATGTTTAACTCCTTTGTTCTAGGAGAAGCGTTGTCTCTGCCATTTTTCTTATTGCTTGTTTGTTTCTTGCAGTATAAGCATCTTAAATCCATGGTTCTGTTGCAGGGATCTGTCTAAGCCTTTTTGTTGTTGGTGGTGGTGGTGGTAAATATTATTTAATACAGAAGAGTTAATAAAAATCTGTACATTCACCCAACTTGACATAAATAAACTTCAGTTTGCTGCATGCTAAAAGCAAACCAAGGAGTGTGGGCACTGTTGGGACTTCCACTCTGCCCTTGGGTCACCTAAGCTACAGATACTGAGAAGATGCAAATGACATGGATGTCACTGGAGAGATGGTAGCAGTGTCGGTCTGTAGTAAATGTTAGTAAAGGTTAATTTCCTCCTCTTTTAAGATGAAATGTAAATATAAATAGACATTTTCTTCCAACATCCTATGAAGTTACTTTGCATAATCTAATTTTAGGGTTCATTGTTCTATACTATTTTCTTCTTTCTACCTCTTCTCAACCATATTTTTCCACAGAATGGAAGTATGCTGTAAAGTTTCTTCCTTTCTCCTCTGATACTAGTTTTGCCAGGGCATGCACACCTGTGCTACTGGTTGGTTATATGTGGTTACATCCCTGATTTCTGGTTCTCTGAAAATTCCAGTTGAGGGAGGCTGAGGGGACATACTAACATTCCTGAAGCCTCAGTTCTAGTTCCAGCCCTTGTTACCTCTCACTTGTGTTACTACAACGACCATCTATTGATTTCATCATTTTCACTGTCTTCTCCTCTAGACATCAGCTTGGAGGAACTGGCCTTATGGGGAAGGACATGCCTTTTGATATGAAGGACTGGAAGAAAGGGAGATTGAAATGGGATAAGAGACATTGAGGGAGTTACCCTGCATTCTCTATTTATCTCACTAAATTGGAAGACAGGTTTTTGACTTGACCAGAGAAGGTTAGAAGTACTCAAGGCCCTGAACTGATAGTTACCCTGATCTCCAGTGTACAGGCTGGTTTAGGAACAGAGGGGACAGAAAGTTCATTTATCTAGAGTTGGAGTTTCTTCAGTTAGGCTCAACAGGTAGAGCAAAGGAAGGAAGCGGGGGCTCTAGGATGGGCTTTTACCTCAGAAGCAGGTTTTAGGGTACCCAGAGGAAAGGATTTGGGAGGAAGGCATGCTGTGGGTGGGTATTTGGGTCAGAGTGGTAGAAAGCTAGAACACTATGCATGCACACACAAGAGTGTGTATATGACCAAGAGTGACTTATATTTGGGGCATTATCTAAAATTTGCAAGAATGTGAACTTCGGGAGCCTCAGCATTTCTTTAAATATTAGTCTTAGCTGTTCCAAGTCTTCAGTGATTTTTATTGTGCTTATAGCAGAATCTGCGTGGAGAAAGCAAAAAGAGTCCCTAGAGTGAGGGAGAGAGTAGAAGATCCTGCCTTTCAGCTGCAGTTGGTTGTGCTTCAAAGCCCCAAGTAGGCTTAGCGGTATGTGTGTGTGTAGCTCTGGCTTTTCGAGGAGGCAGAAGTAGAGTATTTTGGTATATACTTTTAGAAATGTCTCTGGGCATGAGTTAAAAATGAATTAACATAAAGACTGCATTTCTGAAAGGAGTGCCAACCAGGAAGACAAATGTACATAGCTGTGTTTTTAATTATCCAGTGTAGGAAAGTTTGTTTCAAAAATAACCAGCCAGCGGACATACGTCCTGGTCAGTAGTCTCGTCACAGCATACTTGCTTGAGAATGGACCAGTGAATTCAGAGGAATATAATGGGTTTGGAGCAATGTTTTCTTAGACTTTACAGTGCCATAGCTGATCGTGGATTAATTTTGCATTGTTTCTCTTGGGAGACCTTTTGTGTCTTAGCTACTTCATTATGCTCATAGTGATTTTTTGAAGTCCTACATTTATGTGTCAATTTTGGTTTATGAAGCTCTAATATCTCATATAAGGTTTTCAACCAGCCATTGAAATAGTAAATAAATATCATTTGAATTGTATAAATAATTTAAATGAGACTAGAGAGATTTTTATTTATCGAGGATCACACAGCTAAAAAATGACTGAGTAGATAGATCTTTTCAGGCTGAGACCAATGATCACCCCACTGCCTCTCACCATTATATCTGGGCTTATGCATTCTTTTCTAAAAAGATGGTAACTTCATACGGAAGACATGATCTTGGCCTCTTTCAGGAAGCTATACCACATCTGGGTTTTCCAGAGTCGCAAAATTCATATTAAGATAGTTTTAAGCTCTTCGTTGGAGCATTGGAAATGTCTTATGTTCCATAACTAGACAGATTTTCCATTGTTTCATGTCTCAACCTGATCTGGTTCCAAACAAGTCAGTAAAACCGATTTGCTAACTCAGGTCTGATTTGAGGTAGCTAAATATTTACTATCCTTTTCTACTTCAACAATAACAAAATGCATTATGAGTTCCCCTGTAAAGTCATTTCATCATGTAGCGACCAGAGTCCTGATTCCTCCCCTGTTGCCCAATAGGTATCCCAAATGACTTACTGGAGTTAGACTTTTGAATATTCTACCTTCTGCTTAAGTTCATTGACAATATATATAAATAAGTGTTGAAACTCTTCATTGAGTATATTTTGGTGTGCCTTTTTTTTTTTTTTTTTTGAGACAAAGTCTTGCTCTGTTGCCCAGGCTGGAGTGCAGTGGTGCGATCTCGGCTCACTGCAACCTCCATCTCCCTGGTTCAAGCAATTCTCCTGCCTCAGCCTGAGTAGCTGGGACTACAGGCGCCTGCCACCACGCCTGGCTAATTTTTGTATTTTTGGTGTAGACGGGACTTCACCATATTGACCAGGCTGGTCTCGAACTCTTGACCTTGTGATCCGTCCACCTTGGCCCCCCAAAGTGCTGGGATTACAGGTGTGAGCCACCGTGCCCGGCTTGGTGTGTCATTTTTAAATCAAGTTATTCCCAAAAAAATATATTTCAAGTGTGGAGACATATACAATGTAACCTAACAAAAAGAAGGTTCTAATCAAAAGATACAGAGTGATGTACACTCAGATTTTCTTACTTCATTTTTAGTCAGGTTGAGTACAGTGCTTTATAAGGTGGTCCTGGCCTTTTATCCTGATTCTGTCACTCAAATATATTTCAAATTATGTTGGTACTTTCATGTATGTGTTCTTTTGCTCACTCTTACCTCTAGAAATGTATCTTTTAAGTATCAGTTTAATATATCAGTGTTAGAAGGATCATTTGCTTTTGTGAAACTATGTTTGAAAGGTAGTTAATTCTGTGAAGAATTTGTATTTTGTGCATTTGTTTGATCTTTATTGACTGCATTCTGAGAGTGGGATATCTTATACATTCAGTGATACATTTATTGTCAGTTTCTGATTCTAAAACTATGCCTGTTAATTGTAGACAAATTAGAAAATACATAAAAGTACTAAGAAGAAAATAAAAACATGGATCACCCCAATACTCAGAATGAATCACGGATACATTTGTGAGGTGATCGTTATTTTAAGTTTTTGATGTCATATTGTACTTTCATTTTGGTATTCTCAATTATGTTTTTAAACTAAAATAGACCAAAGACACTGTAAGTTGTTAGTAATTAGTATTTAAAGTTGGAAATAAGGTGATACTTGTGACCTATTGCTGGACAACAAAGTGTCGTAAAACTGTGACTTCGAGCCAGTTATCTCACAGTTTTCTGTGGTATGGAATCTGAGCAGCACTTAACTGGGTCCTCTGCTTCAGGGTCTCTTATGAGGTTGCAGTCATCCCAAGGCTTATCTGGAGCAGATCCATTTTTGAGCTCGTTGGTTGGCTGGTGCCAAGATTTTGTTTCTCATAGGCTGTTGGAGTAAGGGCTCACTTCCCGCTGGCTGCTGGCTGGAGGCCATCCTCAGTTCTTTGCCACATGAGGCCCTTCAGCAGGGCAGCTTGTTTCATCAAAGTGTGCAAACCAAGAAGGCAGGATGAAGTTTTTCATAACCTAAGTATAGAAATGACCTCCTATCACTTTTGCCATGTTCTATTAGAAGCAAATCACTAAGTCTGCCCACATTCAAGGACAGGGGATTACAGAAGGGCCTGATTACCAGGAGGCAGGGATCATTGAGGGCTGTCTTTGAAAACTGTCTGCCACGGTGCTAAATCAGAAAAGCTGGACTCTAATCCCTTGAATTCTTTATGTAATGAAGAGACTGGTTTAAAAACCGCTTTTGAAAAATTTCTATAGTTCTTTCCATCATTATATGGTTTAAAGCATGACATATCAAAATTGAATTTCTGGTTTAACACAATCTAGATTAGAAGAGGAGTGTTTCTTAAAAACTTCACTTTACCAAAGAGGTTTACTTAAAATGTTTGGAAACGAGCAGCACAAACATCCAAGCAAAGGTTGTCTATCCCAAGCCACAGGAGTTTGTCATTCAGAACAACAAACAAGGTTAGAGACCAAATGGGCATCAGTGACTCCCTAACAGGGTCAGTAGGGAGAGGCACTGGGAAGTTACTTAACATTCTTCAAATACGGTTGTGAGGATTCATGGGATAAATATTGTTTAGGTTGGAACTCACTGGATGCCACCTCATCCTTGGTGAAATGTTGTTTTACCTCATTCCCCTTCTCTTCACAGCCTTCTTTTATTACCCTGGAGGCTCTAGGTTGCTGTCACTTGGACATAGTAGATTCTCTCCACAGGGAATACGTAATTCCCACAGTTGGGAATATATGCTTGCTGTCATTGGCACCTAAGTCCTTCTCTCCTGGCTTAGGAGCTCCCAGGAATTAACTAGCTGATCAGGGTTAATATCTAATTCAAATTTTCTTCCAAGGAATCCCACATTTGCAACACATGCATCTTAAAAGATCCATACTCCTTTGTGAAGCAAGGGAAATAAGTATCGCAGCAGATAAAACATGCCCCTGTGTCCTCTCCCCCCTGTCTGCATGTTTCAGCATGGTTGGACATTTGGTTTGTGCCAGTGAGATTCCTTTTATATTCAAAGGGACTGCTTCACAATGTTCTATTTAAAAAATGAACTGCTCCTCATGAGCAGGGCCCTGTTTTGTAGACCTCAAAATGACGTTTATCCACTAGATTTTATGTATAATGAAGCCACACTGCTTAGAGATTTTGCAGGAGCCATCAGCCAACTTGCCTCTGAATTATTGTTAAACAATCTATGAACAATGGAGATAGTGCTTACATACCATATACATACACCGGCTTTTAAGAGTCGGAGCTAATTTCCAGTTTTTATTGCTTCTGGAGAAAATCCAAAAGAATCCAGAAGCCATTTTGGACAGATTGACTCCTTCCTCTCTACCTTACCTGCTTCCCCTCACCTACACATACTGTTGGTAGGTATTGAAAGGAATTAGGATTTTGCAGGTCTTTCTGTGGTAGGACCCATGTTTTCTTAATTCTCAATCGACACTGAGTTAAGAGTTACCCCAAATTGCTGATAAGGAAAAAGGCTCTGAGAATTACCTGCCGAAGGCTACACAAGAAGTAGAGGACTCCATGTTGAATAGCCCAGTTCTGGCTGAACCTAAAGCCCTCAGTATTTCTACTGTACCGTGCTACTTTCTGAGTGGCTATTTTTTAGATTTATTTTCTGTCCTGGCCCTTATCTTATTGATTGATTTTTTAGCTTATTTGTTCCTAATGTGAGTGCTTTAGCAATTTAACAGACATAAAAATATATTCTTCCTTATCCTGCTTCCCCACCACCAACAACAACAACAAAAAAGGAAAGCAACACAGCATATACTTTTTATTTATTTATTTTCTTTTATTTTTTTTGAGACAGAGTCTTGCTCTGTCGCCCAGGCTGGAGTGCAGTGACGCGATCTCCGCTCACTGCAAGCTCCGCCTCCCGGGTTCATGCCATTCTCCTCCCTCAGCCTCCCCAGTAGCTGGAACTACAGGCGCCCGCCACCACGCCTGGCTAATTTTTTGCATTTTTAGTAGAGACGGGGTTTCACCGTGTCCACCAGGATGGTCTCGATATCCTGACCTCGTGATCCGCCTGCCTCGGCCTCCCAAAGTGCTGGGATTACAGGCGTGAGCCACCTCGCCCAGCCCAGCACATATTTTTTAAACATGGAATTCACCTAGTTTATGCAAAGAGTATCTCCCTGACAGCTAAATGTGGAGGAAAGATTAGAAAGAGAATAGCAGAAAAAATTCTTTTGAAAAGAAAGAGAAAGAGAAAGGCAGAAGGATTTAAAATGGCTACTGGGAAGCAACAAGAAATGTGGGTCTTTGACATGATGTAAATTTAAAATGCACAATTGATTTATGCTCAGCTTTGCAGGAAAATTTTTGGCTTTAGAGGATAATATGAAAACACTGTTTAGGATTAGGCTGAATTATGTTTTCAACAGGATGGAAGAGTCCACCCTCTGTGCCAAGAGTTGGTGATCTTGGCTGATAGTTGCCTCTTATCTCTTTGCTATGTGGTGCTTGAGTCTCTTAAGACCAAGGACGGCCTTCAGAGGAAAGTGCCTTTTTCTTCCTGGCTGACAGTTAGAAAGCTGTTCCAAAACCATATTTCTGACTATAAATGCCAGAGCTATAACAGTCTATGATGTGCACTTACCAACAGGTTGGTGGAAAAATAGTAGGGAAGAATGATTATCTGATTGTAGTTCACATTCTTGAACGTATGTTTGAAAATGTAAAATAAATCTTATCTATTTTTCTGCTGTGCTCATAATACTACAGAAACCTGCTATCATCTTTGTCAATTGCCTTACCTCTATGGCCTCCCTGGGAAGTAGATGCACTAGAGGGATTGACTACACACCTGATCACTCCTGTTGCTTGTTAATGGACCCGAATGATGGTTACCAAACAATTGCTGATACGAAAAATCACCTTATCCCAATGCAACTCTACGCAGTGTTATCTTTTAGTTTTTAAACCTAAGGTTCCTCTGTCCTCCTGTCTCAAAGCTTGAGTTTCTGTAGTAAGAAGTATTTTTAAAATAATCAGATGACAGATGAAGATTTAGAAGCATGCAAAAATGATCTGGACATGCTAGATTCTTAACCTACAAATAAAAAGAAAAATTTACTAAGTCTTATACGTTTGGGAATAGGAAAATGAAGTGCAGGATATAAGATAAATTTATCCACAGCATAGGTAACAAAAAAAAGGAGTTATAGTTGACAGCTCAAGTAAAGTGAGTTGGTGATGTGGCTATCAAATGGTTTTGAGCTGCATTCATGGAAATATAGCGCTCAGCAGGGGGTGTGGGGAAGGAAGTTCGTTCCATTGTGGTACCTCATTATAAGATATGGGCAACTGGCCAGCTTCTACAGGCAAGGGACCAGGAAGCAACTCAAAACCTTACTGGAAATGGACATAATGTGGAAAAATAAGATTTTATGTACTTTTTAATATAAACAACTGCAATTTAATTATTGCAAGGAAATCTCTTTTGCAAAGGGATCTACAAAGTTTATATACTGCACACTTTAATTATAACAGATCAGTTAAATCCAGTTAGCCTGTTAATTGTCACAACTTTGGTAAATAAATTTACTTAAACTTTAAGTGGGTTAGCAAGAATTCTTTTACAACTAATATTCATTTTTTTTATAACAAACATAGTCTCACAATTATTGTTAGTATACTTGGAAAATATTACAACCTGCATGTATTGTAGGAACACTCTTTGTACTTTTTAGGCAGCAGATTTAGAAACTTGACAATAACCAGATACAGAATATGTACAGAGTTCACTTAAATTCCATGGTAATCAGAGGGTGGCCATTCTCTATTTCTCTCATATTTCTCCCCATCCCCCAAGAAAGGGATAACAGTCGGGTCAGTGGTTCACCCTTAAGAGAACAGTCTTTTCTAGATTTCCATTAACATTCACAATTGTGACTGATTACAATTACCATTTTACCTGGGCTCAATAAGATCATTTGGAGCTTATAAGGACTGTAATAATCGTGGTTTTCCTGTAATGCAGGTAATAATAACCCATTTTAAGGACCAGAAAAAGTAGAGGTTAAAAAAACTGCACAAGGTCACACAGCAACAGAACCAAACCCAAGTCTCTCCGACTTTAATGACTCTGTAGCTTTCTGGATATTTGAAGGACAACCAATGGGTAGGAGACAAGTTTTTATTTCATCATAAGGAAGAATTTTTTATTCATTACATCTGTCCTTAAGATGGCTGCCTTGAAGCATCTGCTTTGCCAGATAATGTACAGGGTACCCAACTAAATTTGAATTTCAGAAAAACACTAAAAAAACTTTTAAAGTATATGTCCCACATACTGCATAGGGAATACCTATGCTAAATATTATTCATTGCTTATATGGAATTTAAGTTTAGGTATTCTGGGGTTTTTTTTTGTTTGTTTTTTCTTGTTTTTTTTTTTGTTTTTGATTTTGAGACGGAGTCTTGCTCTTCCACCCAGGCTGGAGTTCAGTGGCCGATCTCGGTTCACTGCAACCTCCACCTCCCGGATTCAAATGATTCTCCTGCCTCAGCTTCTTGAGTAGCTGAGATTACAGGCACATGCCCCCGCGTCCTGCTAACTTTTGTATTTTTAGTAGAGATGAGGGTTTCACCATGTTGGCCAGGATGGTGTCACACCCTTGACCTCAAATGATCCAGCTGCCTTGGCCTCCCAAAGTGCTGGGATTACAGGCGTGAACCACCATACCCAGTCAATTTATATTTTTATATGCTAAATCTCTCAATCAATTCTACTTGAGAAGGATTGTATTTCCAGGTGCTGGTAATCAAAAGCACCAGTGCTCCCATGGAGGTGTGGTGTTGAGGCTCTGAGAGGGGTTGTGATTTCATCATCTTCATGGCTGTCTCCTTTGAGTCCAGAGCTGGGCTAGGTGTCGGGGGGAAATGAATGACTCTACATTTCTTGGCTTTGAGGAACAGCAGCTCTTTAAAGTCTTCTTTCCATTCCTTGTTTTTTGTTCCTTTGGCAGGATCACCTCACTGCTCACCAGCTCCTGGTAGGTACATTGGACAGTGGAGGGTACAAAAGAGAACAACAAATTACTCCTTATGAAGATTTCTTGAACTACGTTGGTGGGGATCCTTGGAAACACATCTCTATAAAGGACTGTGTTTCTGTCAAGAATTCTAGGATTTTTCACCCCCAAGATGCAGTATGTTAAATGTATTTTGTGTTTTGTCCCAAAAGAATAAGGCATTGGGAGTGTTTTTCTTAGAGATGGGATTTATGACAACTTGTGGAAGATCCTTGAACTCACACAAGGCAAGTTAAAAGTTGGCCCTATTTTGAAGCTGATAAAACCGTCGCTCTGGAAACATTTTTTAAAGTTTCTGAATAAAACACTTTGGGAGAATTCTTCTTTAATGGATATCTTATAGCACATGGTATTAACGACCTGTCCCATGAAATTCATGAGAAGTGGCTTCATGCTGAAAATTGACAAATAATGAAAGTTCAACTGGGGCCCTTTTCAAATGTGGTTCTCCCACGCAGTGTGATCTGTTTACTGGAGACTGTTGTGAAGACTGTAAATACAATTCCTGTCTGGCTGCCGGAACAGAACACAGGCTGCCCAAGGCCCGAAGAATGAGTCCCGCATGTGTTCCATGTAATTATGTGTCTGTAGACATATTTCTAGGTTACAGTTGTGAGAAATGCTTGACAATGTTCCAGTGGAAGCAGAGACCAAAACTATGATACTTTTGCAAAACCAATATGTAAGAAAAATACCTAATTTTATGAAATACTTTCGTTATTTTAACTGGTGGAAACCTGCCTTCCCTCAAAATAAGACTGAAACTGAAAGAGTCTGACAATACAAGAGAGAATTTTTAAAAATACAGTCTTACAGTGGAGAAAGCTTTTTTTTTCTTTTTTTGAGACAGGGTCTTACCCTGTCACCCAGTCTGGAGTACAGTGGCGCAATCTCATCTCACTGCAACCTCTGCCTCCCGGGCTCAAGTGATTCTTGTGCCTCAGCCTCCCAAGTAGCTGGAAGTACAGGCGTGCACCACCATGCTTGGCTACTTTTTTGTATTTTTAGTACAGACGTGGTTTCATCATGTTGCCCAGGCTGGTTTGAACTCCTGAGCTCAGGCAATCCGCCTGCCTCAGCCTCCCATAGTGTTGGGATTACAGGCCTGAGCCACCACACCTGGCCAGCAGGGAAAGCTTTTCTAAGCAAGATGCAAAAATCCAGGAACCATGAAGGAAAGATGGATAAATGTCTGCCCACCATAATGCCAAAAAGACAAACTGGGGGAAATATTTGCATTATAATAGCAAAGGGAAAAATTTTCCTAATTGACAGAAAAATACAATTTACATTAAGTAGTATAAATGGCTCTCGTTACTGAAATTTAAGAGTTAAGAGACCATATTTCTCCCCTAGTAGTTTGGCAAATGTAGAAAAGTTTGGCTGTACACAGCACATTGGTGAGAACAATTCCTCCTGTGCTGTTGCCAGGAGTACAAGTTGAAGTGGCCTTTTTAGGAGGCAATTTGACAATGTTTATCAGAGCTTTAAGTGCACATACCTTTTGACCCGGCAATACTGCTTCTGCAAATGTATCCAACAAGCATGTGTGCTAACCTAGAACAATTCTCCTGGAAAAATAATATTCCCCTCGTCAGATCCATATTGCTTTGCCAACCAAAGCCCCAAGTAGTAAAATAACATTGCCTTGGGGAAGAAACAGAGGGAAAAGCAGAGCATAAGGAAGATGTCCTTGGTTTCAAGATGGCCAGGATGCTGGTCAAGCTGAGCTGGAGTCTAGAGCAAGTATACAGTTTGTGAACTTAATTCCATACAGAGAGCTGGTCTAGAAATTACTTGGGACACTGTATTTCCTTTTTCTTTCTTTTTTTGAGATGGAGTCTCGCTCTGTCGCCCAGGCTGGAGTGCAGTGGCGCGATCTCAGCTTTCTGCAAGCTCCGCTTCCTGGGTTCACGCCATTCTCCTGCCTCAGTCTCCGGAGTAGCTGGGACTACAGGCGCCCGCCACCACGCCTGGCTAATTTTTGTTTGTTTGTTTGTAGTAGAGAAGGGGATTTCACCGTGTTAGCTAGGATGGTCTCGATTGCCTGACCTCATGATCCACCCGCCTCGGCCTCCCAAAGTGCCTGGGATGACAGGGGACACTGTATTTCCATATAGAGGGAGGGGATCCCTATCACACTGAATCTTCTTGGAAACAGTGGCATTTGAGACACTCTAGGATTCTTCCTTTATGTTTTGCTCTTTCCCCTTTGAGCCTCATGTTCCCTGCTCAGGATGATGTAGCCTTCACTCCCTCTTGGGGCCATGGCTCCCTTCAAGTATGGCTGGCAGTTCTCCAAGCACACCCCCACCCCTCCAGTCCTCTGTACTCTTCCATCCTCAGCAAGATACTGGGCCCTGTTAGGCCTATACCAAGGTAGCTGCTCCACTCCCTCCCGCTCTGGAATTCTTAGGCCCTTGCACCCTCTTGCCCAGGAGTGTTTTCCTTTTTAGTTCACATTCGTCTCAGCCAGATACAAATGGGAGCTGCAAGCACTTGGAATGAAGCCACTGTTGATATGTCCATTAAATCCTAAGGCCCCCAAGAGGCCCAGGGAGGCTCTTGCTTCACCAGCTTCTCCTCGAACATTGCCTCTCCTCAACTTTTTAAAAATGTCTTATTATTGTTAATAAGCAATTCATTTACATGATTCAAAAGTCAATACTGTAAGTAATGTGTACATGAGAAGTCTTAGTTCCACCTCTGCCTCATTTTATTCATTTTCTGTTCTTCTAATGGTTCTTGATATGAATGCGTGTGTGTATACATACAAATAATGGAAGTCATAACACAGATTATGCTAAATTTTATTCCCCTTTCTTACCCCCAAAATGTTTGAATATGATGTAAACTGTACTCCACCTTGGTTTTTTGCACTTAAAAATATCTGGTCATATATATTTTTAAAATTTTAATTGTGATAAATACACAGAACATAAAATGTACCACATTAATCATTTTTAAATGTATAGCTCAGTGGTATTAATTCCATCCACATGGTTGTGCAACCATCATCACCATCTATCTTCGTAACTCTTTCATCTTGCAAAACTGAAACTCTGTACCCAGTGAACAATAACTCCACATGTTCTCCTCCCCACAATCTCTGGCAACCACCATTTACTTTCTATCTGTATCGGTTTGACGCCGGTAAGTACATATATAAGTAGGATCACACAGTATTTGTCTTTTTGCAATTGGCTTAGCATAAAGTGGTTGAGACTCATTCGTGTTATAGCACCTGTCAGAATTTTCTTCCTTTTGAAGGTTGAATATTCTGTTGTATGTATATGGCCACACTTTCTTTATCCATTCATCTGTCAATAGATATTTGGGTTACTTCCACCTCTTGGCTATTATGAATAATGCTGATATAAACATGGGTGCACAAGTATTTCTGAAACCTTTCTTTGAGTTCTTTTGGATATCTACTCAGAAGTAAAATTGTTGGCTTATATGATAAATCTTTTTTAAATGTTTTGAAGAACCTCCATATTGTTTTCCATAGTGGTGGCTGTATCATTTTATATTCCCGCCAATGGTGCACAAGTTTTCAAAAATAGCATTAGTTATTTTCTGGATTTTTTGGTTTGGTTTGTTTCATTTTTGATAGTACCCATCCTAATGGGTGTGAGGTTTTATTGTGGGTTTGATTTGCGTTTCTCTAGAGATGACTGATATTAAGAATCTTTTCATGTGCTTGTTGACCATTTTGTCCTTAGCCTTTGCCTATTACAGACCTTGAATAACTTGCCAGCTTCAACAGTAACAGAAACATTTGGGCCCCCTTCTGTAGGCCACATGTCTATTTGTAGTAGGGGAATATACCAGTAATATTTCATTTCCCTACTTCTTTCTGCTGAGTGTGTAAAATCTTCATCTGCTTCTGAGGTTAGTTCTTGCCATTTCTACAAGCTATAAAGACACTGCTGAATCATGGTGTCTTCACTACCTTAACTCTCTTTACTTTCTGTCTGACACATTCCTCCAGATTCCTCCCTAGAGAGGGAGAGATGAGTCAGTAAGTTCTGGGTCTCCTGAAGACATCCATTGTTTAAACAAACCCTGTCAAGGAAAGGTTCACTAATCAGGCCTAGTTCTTTTGCTATCCTTCTGCTTCTCCTCTGCCAGGCTTCACCTGCATCTTCCACTGGAGGACGTTTGTTGTGCATATTCCCCTGTAGATAATCAGTACTTCCACTTTCACCAGCTCTTGCATTCTGAAATTACCTAATCAGGCTCCAGATAATTCGTGCTAATCTTTTCTATCTTCCTTTCTGAATATCCCTACATCAGTGGTTCTCAGCTTTGGCTGTAGATTGGCATTGGATGGGTAGATTTTTTTAAAGACTGATGTCTAGGCCTCACCCCCAGAGGCTTTTACTTAATTGATTTAATTGTAGCCAGAGCATGGGGATTGTAATGTGCAGTCAGTGTTGAGAACTACTGACCTAAATTTTTGGAAAAAATAATCTTGTTAATGAATGATATTAATAAATCTTACTCTCTGTTATAACTTAAAAGGCTCGCCTCAATAGTATCCTAGATGGGGCTATCTCTGGGGTAATCACCACAGTTAGTTCTCTAAGGTTTTATCCTCTGTTAATTATTATTTGCACTTCAGGCTCTCTGATCCAATCACAAAGCCCCTTTCCTTATTACAGCTGTGAAAGCCATGTGTCTCTCTTTTTACCCTTCATATTTCTCTAGCCTGTCAGGAACAGGGTAGAAGAAAATATCTTTCCTACTTCACCCTCAAATGCCTTTTACAAGGAGGAATACACATTGACAAATATTTGGTTCAAGGTTTGTTGGAGAGCCTTTGGAGGCTGATTTCTGTAATTCTAGAATTCTACTAAAAATTATCTAAAGATATGCCAGCTGGTGAATGCTATGTTAAAGATACATATGCAGCTGGAGAGGCAAGTAATTATGAGACTAGCAGCAAAATGAGTAGAAACAATAGTCGGGAAGATTAGCAATTTAAACTGCATAGAAACTAAGTCAATTTATCTCTCTTTGGAAACTTCAGAACCCTTTGCTTTTAGGTCAACTTATGGAATCACTCTCATTACATACCACTTCTAGAATCTGTGACTGGTGGAATTCTCATTCCTTAAACTCAAGATGCTATTGAAAGTCACCCAATTATTCTACTATGAAGAGGTAAACATAGTAAACATTTTCCTTTGATGCTAGTTAGGGTTTGTGTAGATCTGCTTAGGAGAAAGACCTTTTCTCCAATGACTTCAATCTGTAGTCCTGTGAGCTGCTTGGTGAAAATTGTCTCAAGTCCCAAGAGTGGGACTGCTTCATGTTGTTTGGGTCATACAAAGACAGGAGGTGTGGTAACAGATAAGCCTCTAAGCAAGAAGTCATAGGGCTAGACCTTACCAAGGAGTCAGAAGTCTACACGGTTTGGTATAAACTGCAATTTATCAGGTGCAATTAACTTGCTATAACTGGAGCCCTTCAACTTCCTGGAAGCAGCAAAGGATTATCATAACCTACCTAGTTCACAGACCCTGCCATGCCTTTGTGAGGCTTTTCTTAGTGCCCTAACCTCTTAGTTACCTAACCTTATCAGTTTACTCTTTAACTCTTCATAGTAGAATAATTGGATGATTTTCAACAACATACTGAGTAGCTTTCCAAGAATCCCATTGATAAGCGTATCCATTGCTGTCCACCTGCCAGCCTTTCTGTCTACTCATGAATTAATCATCACTATGCCTAATGGGCAACCCCAACTCTGCAGGTTAGATATACTCAGGTGCTTACCTGTGTGGCCCCAGACATTGAGTTCCTGCCTCCAACTGAGCTTCTTCCCAGGTCATAGCACTGTGTGTTGTTCCTCAGTACCTACCTCATTTTAATGAGTCAGCCTGGTCTCAGGCCCCAGCCTTGCCTGACCTCATCCTGTCATAGATCTACAAGCTCATGCCTGACTTCAGTGGTGGTAAAGATCATCAGTGTGCAGCAAGACTTTAGAGTTCAGGTTCAAATTGTGCTCTGCTACCTGCTAACAGTGAGGTTTTCCCAAGTCTCATTTTCCTCAGGCACAAAAATTGAGAATGAACAGTAATTACCTCATGGAATTGCTATGAGGTTTAAATGAAACAGTCCATGGAAAGCACTTAGCACAATGCCTAACATATTGTGAGTGCTCAATAAATACAATAAATGTTATCTGCATTACTTTAGTCACAAGAAACATAAACCAACTCAGTTTTGCTCAAGAAACAATGGGACTTGTTGAAAGGCTACAGAGAAATTTCACAGAAGCCAGTTTCTATGTAGTAAGGACAGATGGATGTCCAGGAAACGGGAAGTCACAGACAACCACTCCCTGACTCTCTGATTCTGACTCTGTCTCTCTGTCATTTCTGCTTCTTGCTGCCTGTTGACTTCTCTCTACTGATTCTCTGAGTACCTTTTTTCTCAGCTTACTCACATCCTGTGGCAGACTGCTAGTCGTTCTCCAATATCCATTCTTTTTTTTCTTCCTTTAACAATAGATCCCTTTCATTTAGTTGTTGGATACGTGGCCTCTTTGCTAAACATTATATTTTCTGGACTCCCTTGCAGCTAGGTATGGCCACTTGATCAAGTTCTGGGTTCATGTACACATGGCATATGTAACTTTGTCATCATAGGAAAGGGCAGCCTCCTTCTGCATCCTTTTGACTGCAACATAAGTATAGTAGTAAGCTATTTTGGACTGTGCCACCCTAACAATGAGTAGGCCAGAAGCCTAGGTCTCCACCAATGGGAAATTGCTATGTCAAGTCTGGGCTCGAGAAAAACAATATCTCCTACCTTTTTTCGGGCATTTTATTTTGTCTTTAATACAGTGGTTGAATCTGTGGCCTAACAGATGAATCATTTACTCTCAGGGGCTTGGGTAGATTTGCCCTCTCTTGGTCCCAAATCACTATCACAAACACTCATCATTGTCCAACCAACCCAAATACTTAGTTTTCATTTCCAAATTCTGATGAGAAGGAATTTGATTGCGCAAGCTCAGGTCAAGTAAATAGCCTGGTCTAATCATCTATAACTGAAAATAACTGGGGTTTTGGGGTTGAGTAGTGAGGAGGCAAGTCACGTGGTACAGACAGCTGCCCCAGCCAAAGACTATCAGTGTTGTAGGTTCACTGATAGTAGGATATAGAAGAGATAATAATTACTGGCTTGCCTAAACCCATGAGGTATTATATTATACAAATACGTAGAAAATAAGCTTTTGTTAGTTTTTTTATATAAAAGCTTCTAACATATGTTGTGGATCAGTACAGATTCCAGGCAAAGCCCCAGAACCCCAGAACCCTCTACTTCTGTAGGACTACCTGATAGTCACTGAACAAAATGAACATCCTGCACATATAAAGATCCTGAATCATCAAAATATGCTTCAAATATGTTTATTTATTGAGTTGATGAAGCCTAAAAAGTGCACTTATAGATTTTACAAACATTTCTAGCCCAATATTTTATCTAAATTAATCAGAAAACTCAACTTATTCAGTTACTTTATACTCTGCATACTTAAGTTACCCAAGATGTTATCTGTGAAGTTGTTTAGCTATGATATTGTCAAAACCTTTTTATGATATGTAACTAAACTGCTTGCAATTTGTACATTTTACTTCCATAATTTCATACTTAGGTTTAAGTGTCATACTTAAATTATAGCTCAATATCAAGTAATAATGTGAGATTATTGGAGATATAGTCTCTGAGATGTTCCTTGTCAGTGAAGCCATTTGATTTCTACCAAGCCTATACAGCAGCTTTTCCAAAGGTGTGTTCTGCAAACCACTGGTACTCATAGATATTCTGGGACAAAAGGAATTCCATTGTAAAATAAATTTGGAAAAGATGCTGCAAGTTATATTTCCCTGTTGAAGTCTCATAACGCTATGTGTAATGAAGGCACTGAGATGTCCAGCTGAACCAAAACATGTGACATTTGTCCTCCCATTTTTCCTCAAAATTTTATACTTTGGAAAATGCTGTGTACACGTGTGTACTGCAACGGGCAGGGTAAATGTGACAATGAGGCTATGGGCAGAATTTTAAGAAACAGGCCAAAGTAGCTTAAGCAGGGATGAGGTTGCTCAAGAAAGACAAACTTTTAAGCCATAAGGACTATATACATGTCTAAATGAGCTAAAAACTGTGAAGAGACATGTATTTTAATTTTACCACCAGGGTTATGGCCCTACCTAAAAACACAGACATTTGTCTAGTACTTTATCATTTACAGGGCAACTATAGATGTATATAAATTACACTTAATTCTCATATTAACCTCATGATGTGAAGTGTTATCCTAGTTTTTAAATGAGAGAGGTAAATATTAGAGTGGTTAGGGACTGGGCCTAGGACATGAGGACACACAGCATGGAAAAGGTAAAGGTGAGATTACTCGGCAAAAGAAAGACTATCTTTAAATAAGTTTGGAGAGGCTCAATACACCATAGATCATTGACCATTCTAAACTATTGTCAGCAGAAAAACTCCTCGGCCTTAGATATCCCCAAACCTATTTGCTTGCAACATGTTTGTTTAAGGTTATTTTTTTCCCACATTAATTTTCTATCAACTTTCTAGGGAACATACTTTGAAAATGGCTGCTCTGGATCATTGATTTCTTACCGGCCAAAGACAAGAATTATCATGGCCAGGAACTTCCCATAAATCATGGCCTATTAGTCAGACATTCCTGGAACTGGATTAAGGTTTACCTTTGTGGTTTATATAAAGAACACCCTTGCCAAGTAATTAATATGCCCTGATCTCCTTCCCCACTGCAATTTGCCCAAATTACTCGGGTGTGACTTAGCTTATAGAAGTTTTTCTCTTGTGCGTGGCTTCCAAGAATGGAGGCAGGTTGCTGCCTGTGTTACGGGTTGCTTAAAACATTTGGAATCTTATTTACCTTCTGGAAAATAAATGGGAAGCATGGGTCAAACTTTAAAAATGAATACTCCAGATGAAAAGAAACTGATAACCATACCCAGATGTTAATTTAGTGACTGCATCTCATGTGATGCCATGGCAATGGCAAATTCCAGTGTTTGGTGGACCAGTGTGGGGAATGTTTAAAGTCTTCCTGACTCCAGTTAAAAGCCAAGAGTTGTTTGTTGGGAAGGTCTTGCCAGGTCTTTCAGTTGCCCTTTGTAAGTAGACCAATCTCCCGCCAGTCTATAGAAGTCATTATAAACACATCGAAGGATTACTCCAGGAGGGGTACCTAAGAGTATATTACAAAAACGCAAAAACACAAATACATACAAGCTACAATCTTCACCTTAAAAGCATTTTTGGAGGGAAAAGTTGATGTCATTTAAATGATTTTGATTTAAACTTTCCTCTAATGCATATTCATTCTGGGTGACTAACTGGAGAAAAGAGGGGCAACTTTGAGGGAATATTTACACCCTCAATCTTTAAAATGTTTTAAAATTAAAATCCACAGATCCATTATTTCTTCTGTTCTTTTTATGTTTTCTCTCCCATTCATAGTTGACATAGATAGCATGACATATTATTAAGTCTGTCAGTTTCTGTGAGCCTCAGTTTTCTCATACCTAAAATGAGAGGATTGGGCCAGAAACTGTTTAAGATTTCCTTGGATCTATGATTTTAGTGTAGTGCCTGGCCATGGTAGATACTGGATAAATAATTGTTGAATAATTCTGTATACTTAGTCACATATTTTGACCTCTACCAAATACAGTAGTTCTGCTATCTGGCGGACCCAGGTTAATACCTTGGCTCCACAATTTATTAGTTCTGTGAACTTGAGCAAATTACCCTTCCTAAGGCTTTTTGGCTACATCTATTTTATGGAAAAAAAGTGCTCACCTCATTAGGTTAGTAGAGGATGAGATGAGTTGGCCTCCACCACCCTCAGGGCAATGCCTTTGATACAGCAAGCATGCAACAAATAGTTGCTAATATTACCATATTAATAGATGCTTATAAGAAATAAGTATCAGTAACAGTAGGTCCATGGGAATTTCCAGACAGAAATTTCCACAGAGCTAGAAACGTTCTCTTTATGGGTTCTTGTCTGCCTCAGATGGCATCCATTACAGTGGGGAATGTGTTCATAGTCAGAAAGTTTTGCTATCTCCATGCTCCTAGTTCCTAGAAAATCACTTGCCTCATTGTGAATGCTCCCAAGTTCTTCATCTCCAGCCCACCTTCTCCATCTCCAACCCACAGTTTCTGCCCTACCATCATCTGGCTGACTCCTGTACTTTCCATTCTTGCCAGCTTTGTAACCTGCCCTTTCCTGGTCAGGGTACTTTCCTGATCATGGCACATTGCCTATGCTCTGTCCCTCTTCTCAGGCTCTCCCACTGAATGTGAGTTGCTTGACCATTTTGATGTTGACTATTTTATTCACCACTCCACCCCAAGAATCTAAGCACGTAACAGGTGACCAACAAATATTTGCCGAATAAACAAATAAGGTATTCATTGCTGTTCCTGCTTTGAAGACAACTTGGTTTCAGATGAATGCTTAAAAATACTAAGATAGCCAAGTCTCAGGTCTTCTCAGTGTTAGATAAGTTCCAGGATGTGGATTATCCAAAGACTATGTAGTGAACTCTATAGCACCCTTCATGCTTATGTTTGAAAATGGTTGCCATTTTAGGGATTCAAAAGATGAAGCTACATTTTATATTATGACTCAGAAAGAAATGGTCAGGTTTTTCATTTCTCCATAATTTTCTACACCCTTTATCAGATATGGCACATCAGTAGTCCTCTCCAACAGATGCATAGCCTATCTGTTTTTATCATGTCATCAAAGAACTAGAGGTTGGATAAGCATTTGAACTTCAATGGCTTGCTTCTTGCATTGTAAAGTAACCACTTAGGTGCAACTTAAGTTTATTCTGTATCATTTATAAACCAACAAGATGATGAAATGTCCTGAGGCTGCAAAAAGTAGCTGAGAGTAAACTGTAAGACAGATCTGTTTTAAAATACAGGGTCTTCCTTCCCTTTGACAAGGAGAAGAAATTTCATCTACCTGTAAGTTTGGCTCTTATGGTTGTTAAAACTGATGCAGGGATGACCTCCATATTTATTTCATTAAAATCCCCTGAAACTTCTTTTAATATCTGTGTCTAAAAAAGTTTCACTCTTTGGAGATTACATTATGAAGTAAATTTTATTTGAAAGCTAATTCCAAAAGAACACATTTTGGCTTGGCTCATCTTCAATGTAACAAATAACCTAAAAAGAATCACTAATGTCATATTTTCAGATGTTATTATCAAGATAATATATAAGTAGAATTTTTCAAAACTACCATAAGTGGTCAAGATAATGTTTATGCAGTGTCAAATTTAATTTAAGCTAGAGGTCTACGGAACAGTCTGAATGGTATTGTGAACTTAGAAATAACAGTAGAGATCTTCTCCAGGAGCAATGACTGAATTTATTCACTCTTTGGTAAGTGGTTACTTCGTGTTGGGCATTGCCTTGTGCTCATGATGTACAGTTCATTCATTGATTTATACATGCTTTCAAAAATATGCCTTGAATATAGATATGCCAGGCACAATTCTAGATGCTGCTGATGAACAAGTCACACATGGTCCCTGCCACTAAGTAGCTTACATTACATGATGGAGGGAGTTGTAAAATATAGACATATAAGAAACATGTGCCTCAGACTAATCTTCTTCAAAGAGCAACCCTAAGATAAATAGCAAACTTTTCAACAAAAATTAAGAAAGCAGAAGTCAATGGAATGATAGTTTTAAGTGCTAAAAGAAAAAAAAACCCTGCTAGTCTAGAATTCTATATTCTAAAATAATTTTCAAATATTATAGCAAACCAAAGACATTTTCAGTCAATTAAAAGTTGAGCAAAGTTGTCATTAGCAGACCTGCAATACAAGAATTATTAATGTAAGTTCTCCAGGTTGAAAGAAAATGACCCCAAATATCTGACAGAAGAAAAGAAGATTCTCCAGGATGTTTATATATATATAATTTTATATATTCTTTACATTATATATTTTGTATATGTAATATATATTATATATTAATAATATATGTATTTTTTTGAGACAGGGTTTTGCTCTGTCACCTAGGCTGGAGTGCAGAGGCATGACCATAACTCACTCACTACAGCCTTGCTTCACTCAGGCTCAAGCAATCCTCCTGCCTCAGCCTCCCTAGTAGCTGGGACTATAGGCATGTATCACCATACCCAACTAATTTATTTTTATTTTTATTTTTTGTTTTAGTATTTAGTACAGATGAGGTTTCACTATGTTGCCCAGGCAAGTCTTGAACTCCCAAACTCAAGTGTTTTTCCCTCCTTGGCCACTGAAAGTGCTGGGGTTACAGACATGAGTTACTGTCTTGCCCCCATATTTAAAAAAAATTTTTATTTTATTTTTACATTCTTTAAAGCAGCAACAACAATCATGTCGTGTAGGGTTTGTGTCATTTGTGAATGTAAAATATTAAAAACAATATCACAAAGGCAGGAGGAAAGTAAATGGAGCTAAACTATTTTGATGTTTTTGCACTACTCATGAAGTGGTGAAACTACTAATTTAAGGTAAATTATACTTAGTCTGGAATGAAATGCATATTACAATCATTAAATTATGTTTTATATTCACTAGAAATATAATTCAAAAATGTTTAGGAACTAACAGAAAAAGCAAAATGGAATGCTAAAAAATACTTCACTAATTAACCAGAAGTCAAGAAAGCATCATCAAAGGAGCAAAAAACAGATGATTTAATACACATGAAAAACAAAATAGGAGACTTATACCCAAATATATTAGTAATTACATCAAATGTAAGTGGATTAAATACTATAATTGAAAAACCAAGCTTGCCAGAGTGGATTTTAAAAATTATCCCAAATAATTCCTGCTTGTAAGATACACATTAAATCTAAGGACACAGATAGGGTGAGAGTCAAAGGATGGTAAACGTATACCACGCAAACACTAACCAAAGGAAAGCTGGCACAGCTATGTTACAAACAGACAAAGTATACTTTAAGACAAAGAGTAATACTAGATATATAAAGAGTGACATTTCATGATCAAAAGGGTCAATTCAACAGGAAAGCACAATTCTAAGTGTATACACATCTAATAATATATCTTTGAAATATATAAAACAAAAATTGTTTAAACTAGAAAAATTCACAATCATACATGTAGATTTAAAAATATCTGTTTCTGTAACTGATAAAATAAGAAGACAAAAAGGCAGTATCCCAAAACTGCAGCATATATTCTTTTTCAATCAGACCTGGCAAAACCCATCAGCCTTAGATGATGAGAGGGCACTTTGACTAAAGTATTGATATTAAACCAAATTAAAGTCACCTGAATTACGATAATATATTCTGGGAGTAACGTAGACACTCTGTTAAGCCTAGGGAAATCCATAAAAATGAGGCGCAGCCTTTTCCTTCAATGAACTCATACTTTAATAATAATAATAATGATAACCAGGGTTTACACAGCAGTTTTTGTGTGCAAGCAACTATTTCAAATGCTTTATTTGTATTAATTCCCCCAAGAACCCAGTGAGGTGGGTTATTATCTCCCATTTCGCAGATGACAAAACCGAGGCACTGAGAACCCAATCACTTCATCAAAGGTCAACTCGGCTAATAAGTGCCAGATCTGGGATTTGAACCCAGAGTTCTGGCGCGCTCCTATGTTCTTATTTCCCTTAGTCGTCCTGGAGAGTGAGCACTTCTTTCCTTACCAGGATTTAGGGTTGGGTAGAAGTACTTCGGAAAGCGTATCTGGTGAGTGGGCTGAAGCCCTCGTCTGGGCCGAAAAAAAAGCCCTCAGATCCGTCTTTCAGTTGCTTCTCTTCGTTTTTTCTCTCCGGTTTCTCATCACTCCAACCAGCCGCGACCAGACCCAGGAAGAAGGCGGCGGCGGCGGCCTGGGAGGAGCCGAGCTCGGGCAACTGCACGGCCCGCGCCGGGCCCAGGAAGCGCTGCGGCCCAGCGGGCAGGAAGCGCGAGCGGCCCGAGCGCTGCAGTAGCGGCAGTGGCTGCGGCTGCAGCGGTGACTAGGACCGCCTGGAGCTCGACTGGGCCCCCGGCAGGGGCAAGCGCGCGGGGCGCCAAGGAGCGCGTCAAACTTGAAGGGTCAAAGTGTAATGGGCAGCTTTTGATTTTGGGGGCAACCAACTGGGCCATGATTGGTGAAAAGGAGTGCCTAAACAGCAAGCTGCTTACCGCAATCTCGGCCAGAATGTGTGGGGGCCCCACAGGTGTGGGGGCCCCACAGGTATGGGTGCCTGGCGGCGGTCCGGGTGCCGACAGTGGTCTCGGGTTCCTGTGCTGCGCACAGCCTCCTCATCACCACTGAAGGGAAGCTGTGGAAATGAGAAGGCGGCAGCTGGGACATGGCGACACCAAGCGAGTAGAGGCCTCCAGACTCATCGAGGGTTTCTGCCATGAAGTTATCATGTCTGCAGCTTGTGGGCGGAACCACACCTTGGCCTTGACAGAAACGGGCTCCGTGTTTGCGTTTGGGGAGAACAAGATGGGGCAGCTGGGCCTTGCCAACCAGACAGACTCTGTCCGCAGCCCCGTGTAGATAATGTATAACGGCCGGCATTTACTAAAATGGCCTGTGGGGCTGAATTCAGTATGATAATGGACTGAAAAGGAAACCTCTATTCCTTTGGGTGGCCTGAATATGGTCAGCTGGGACACAACTCGGATGGGAAGTTCATCTCCCGGGCACAGCGGATAGAGTACGACTGCGAACTGGTACCCCCGCGAGTGGCCATCTTCATCGAGAAGACAGATTCTGCCTGTACCAAAAGGTGGTTGTGCGAGACGTGGCCTGTGGTGCTAACCACACGCTAGTCCTGGACTCCCAGAAGCGAGCCTTCTCCTAGTGCTTCGGTAGCTATGCCCGGCTGGGCCACGCAGAGCAGAAGGACGAGATGGTCCCTCACCTGGTGAAACTGTTTGACCTCCCTGGGCGTGGGGTGTCCCAGATCTATGCTGGTTACACCTGCTCCCTGGCCCTCAGTGAAGTGGGTGGTCTGTTTTTCTGGGGGGCCACCAACACCTGCTGTGAATCTGCCATGTACCCGAAAGCAGTGCAGGACCTCTGTGGCTGGAGAATCTGGAGCCTGGCTTGTGGGAAGAGCAGCATCGTTGTGGCCACCGATGAGAGCACCAGCAGCTGGGGCCCAACACCGACCTTCGGGGAACTGGTCTACGGAGACCACAAGCCCAAGTCTGCCACTGCAGCCCAGGAGGTGAAGACTCTGGATGACATTTTCTCAGAGAAGGTCGCCATGGGCTACTCACACTCTTTGGTGATAGCAAGAGACGAAAGTGAGACCGAGAAAGAAAAGATCAAGAAACTGCCAGAATACAACCCTGAACCCTCTGGATGCTCCCGGAGACTCCTCCGACTCCACACCTCTCGCGGCAGCTGTCATTTCCATATGCATTGGGACATGAAGTCAAACAAGGAATTTAAAAAAGCAAAAGTTGACCGAAGATGCATTTTTGTTTGGACTCTCTGAAGTTCCGTTTTACAAGTGATCCAACCTTAACTTCCTTCTTCTGTATGCTTTCCAAAGTACGTTTTTTCCCCCTTGATGTCGATTTAAAATACTTGCTAATAGTTGACTTACGATTCCTACAAAAGAGGCAGAAACTTTGAGCAATGTAGGGTTTTTTTTAAGTTTTTTCTTCCTCTCCTGAATACACTCCCCAAAACACCCCTTTCCAATTATAATTAGCATTGCGATACAAGCAGATGCTACATGGAAGAGGAATTGCCATTTACTCAAAAAAAAAAAAAAAATGTCCCTTACAGGAACCGGCGGCAGCTAGGCAAAGTCAGTTCCTTGCTGGCCCACCTCCATCCAAAATCATGCTCGCGTGCTTCGGAAGCAGGTCACTCCTTTCCCGCTTTTTCTTGCAGATCGTACTAGGCCGGTGTCGGTTCTGTTTCTCCGCTTGGCGGCCTGTACGCCCACAGCCTTCTGGCTGCGACACTATAGAATCTGCCCTGTCTGCGGCGGTGGGGGATTGGGAGTCTGTGTTTAGCCGTTTATATCGACCTCAGCTGTTAACGAAGTCCAAATGAAAATCAGGTGATGGTGGAACCATGGGGACTTGGAGGTGGGGCAGAGGTGGGAACATTTGTATCTGTTGAGTGGGCTTCGGCTTCGTGGCTTCCTGTGGAGCCAGGGCTGAGCCTTGTTACGCGTACTCGCCACTTAGAGACTGATCAGCCAGCAGTCAAGTGGATTCTCCAGTCCTTGCAAGAAGGATCAGCCCTTTCCATAGCAGCGCTGACCACCCTGTGCCTTGGCCTCCTTTTCTACCCCGCCTGCATCTTGCCTTGCACTGTGCGTCCTGTTGCGGAGACTCGGGGTACCCTTCTGCTGACTCAGCTCCCTTTAGTCACGTCTGCTTGGCTCTGGTACCAAATAGTTGGGATTACTGAAGAGTCCCCTTCCTCGAGTGTCAGCACGGATGCTGTGACTGCCACCCGCATCCCCGTCAAGTGCCTGAACTCGCCGCCGTGTGCGCTGTGCTGAGTGAGTTTTGAGGTGCCTTTTCTGGAACCCTCTTCTCTCCTGGACCCAAGAGAGGTGACAGCTCTGGCTGGGGTTCTTGGTTTCCAGAGGGTCTGGACTGGTTAGGGTACTTTAAAATAGATATTTAGTTCAGCGGTGCTTATGGGGAGTTGGGAATAGAACTTAAGTGTGAGACTTGGGTGGATGGGAAATAGTTAAATATTGGTCTCTTCAAGTTTTTGTTTTTGTTTTTGTTTTGTTTTGTTTTGCTATTGTTACCGCTTGTCACTGTCTCCATGCTAAAATGCCAAAAATGATCTTGTTGCTCCACCCCAGTCTCTCCTTACCATGACTCCTGCCCTTGGAGGCCACATAGCAGTGTCTGTCCCGCCAGTCCCAAGGCCTGTGGGAGGAGACTGGCCTGCATCTCTCTAAGACTTAGTCTGAGGCCAGGCGCATCTTTTGTTCTGTGTCCAATCAGTAGTCCAGGGGAGAAGCTTCTGCCACTTCAGAGCTTTGCTAAACTAACCTAATTTGTCCATATCACCCCAAAACCACCATCTCTGACTCAGGCTTCCATGGGATAACCTGATCCGTTTCCCTGGACAGTTCTCTTTCCTGGAAGGCAGCCCGGTCACCTGTGCTCCTGGCACCCTTGAGGTCTCTCCTTTGAGTCATGGTCACCGAGAGGGTTGAAGAAGCAGCACTGGAGGTCCCAGCCTTTGCAGGAGCTGCCCTGGGTGGAGCTGGACTTAGATCTTCCAGTGACCAGCCACTTCTAGAACCCTGGAGCAGGAAAGTGGCCTTCGAAGTGAAGGCTGCCTTGTCCCCCACCTCCTTTTGGCTTAGATTGAAAAATGAGCTTCCTAATGGGTTAAATCCTTTAAAACAAGGAGTTGGGGAGAAGGGCGTCGTGCACGCCTAGAGAGGTACACAGTCGCCCAACTGGGAACGTGTTAGGCGCTGACCCCGTGGGCAACTGACTGGTCTTCCAGCTCAGGAAAAAGAATTTGAAAGAGGCTTAGAGTGAAGCGGAATCAAAGAGGAGGATGTGATTTGGTCGAAGGTGCTTGGTTTAGTGCTGTAATTGTCATATATATATTTCTTGAAGTAAACATTTTAAATGAACGACATCATTGTCTACTAAAAAAAAAAAAGTACTTTGGGAAAAGGAGAATGGGGGATTTTCCCCCCAGGATCCCTTAGGGTCCCGTCTTTGGAACTTCAAGGAAGCCCACATTTTCCTATGTAGGCAGTAAAGGAGTAGCCATCTTACCTTCCACTCTGAGGGCTGGTCTGCAGGATGTGGTCTCTGGGCACATAATTAACCTCTAAAATAGAGGGGGTATTCCTGAGCCAGCCGTGTGCACACATTGAGTTTAGATGTTTTGTCTTAGATAAAGCATTTGCTCATTCTAGAACCTCAACCCAGCAGCACACAAGGATAGCTAACTAATAAATTTTCCTAAGTGAATTTCTGGGGACACTGGCAATTGAATCTTCCTCCTTCCAGAGCAACAGTACCACTGGCAGCATTTGCAAAAATCCCAGTAATTAGATTAATTTGCTAAATGCTACTGCAGATTCCAGGAGTATTTTAGACTTGATTTTATTTTGCTGTGTATGCTTTATTTATTTCTTTATTACTGCTGTGGTTTAATTAATTTTTCTCAATTTTACACTGGCCTTTCCTCCAAGGAGTCTGAGAGGTACCCTGTCAATGAGAGCTTCTTGTTCGTCTTTGGTTTTTGGCATAGGAATTTTTCTTTATATTTTTGCTGTAGGGTTTCTCAGCCTGGGCACTATTGACATTTTGGGCCACATATATCTTTGTCATGGCAGCTGTCCTGTGCATTTTGGAATGCTTGGTGGCATTCTTGGATTTTAACGACCTGATGCCAGTAACACCTGCACCTTCAGTTGTGACACCAAAAATGTCTTCAGACAATGTCAAATGAGGAGGGAAGAACCACTGCTTTAGTTCATGGTTCATAATAGGAAGAAAATTAAATACAGTCATAAAGTCCCAGTTATTAAATTTCTACACAACCAACTCCAGTGCAAATGGCAGACACCTGCAAGCTCCACCCTGAATGATTGTGAGATCTTGACAGCACAAACTTAGCCAGTTTCTAGCCCATAGTGTCTTCAGAAAATATTCATTTTGAAGTGAATGATTAACACATAAAAATTCTTTCTAATGCCACAAATTTAGCATAACTGGATGTCAAATAAACCAAATAATGTGGCTGGCTTATTTGATTTTACACTGAATTTGCTGGCTTGCATTCATTCATTTGTATATTCATTTATTCTTTGGCTCAGCAGATCTTGCTACACCTGAGCAACCTGGCCTAATGGTTCATGGCACGGGTGCTGGTGCTGGTGCTGTATTACCTGGATGCAAGCTCCGTTATTGCTACTCATTGGTTTTATGACCCCCGGCAAGTTTACTGACCTTTTTGTGCCTTAGTTTCCTCATCGGCAAAACAGAGAGGATGCATATGCATTGTACATACCTTAAAGAGTTAATTACAAGAATTCAGTTACTTAATATATTTTAAGTGCTTAGATTGTTCTCAGACACCTAGTAAGCGGTATATATGTTTGCTATTATTATACCTAGTTGAGAAGGTAAAGAAGGATAAAGTGAAAGATGTGCATCAGAATAGCTCTAATTCGAGGCAGAATATAATACCTGTTGTAAGAGAAGTTCAAACTAAATGTGACAAAGAAGCAAGATCGTAGCCAATGGAGGGGTAGAGAAAGCAGAGATAACGTCACGACAGAGGAGATGTTTGAGTTGGGCTTTGCGCAGGGTACCATGTGAGGGGGGCATCTGGAGGAGGCAACAATAGAAGCAAAGTTGTGAGGATACATGAAGGGAATTTCTGATGGTCCTATTGAGCTGGAATTTAGGGAGATGATGGGAAATAGGTCTGACAACACAAGTTAGGGATTGACTAAAGAATTATGTAAAGTCTGAAACTTAGTGGGGCTGGGCTTTGGATCGCTGTTTCCTTACTTACTATGTCCTAGACATGTTATGAAACCTCTCCAAGCTTCAGATTTCTAACCTTAAAATGGGCAATGTTTACCTCCAGAATTGTGAGGATTAGTAGAAATAATAAAAAGGAAGAGTTTAGTACAATGCCCATAAACAGGATTTATCATTATTATTATCCTGAAAAAGAACCTGAATTGGGAAAGAAAAGGAGGGAAAAAGCAGAAGTACTTGGGTATTTGTCCATGCTGGTTGAACAGAGACAGGTGCCTTACAATGCTTTGCCGGTGACAAAGTAGGATGATGATGACTAGAACAAGAAGCCAGATAACACTTATTTGATAAAACAAAGTATGTCGAGTAACTGCCCCATGCCAAGCACTGTGTTGCATACAGAGGGTAAAACACGTAGGAGCTAGTGCACACTGACAAGTGAGAACATGGAGTATCTGACTTTCTGTTTCTGAGTTATTTCACTTAAGATCATGTCCTCCAGTTCCATCCATGTTGCTGCAAAAAAAAACCATGATTTCATTCTTTTTCATGACTAAGTAGTAGTCCATGGTGTGTGTGTGTGTGTGTGTGTGTGTGTGTGTGTGTATATATATGTATACACACACACATATATGCATATATCACATTTGCTTTATCTCATTATTCATTTATGGACACAGGTTAATTTCATGATTTTGCTATTGTAAATAGTGTTGTGCTAGACATATGAGTGCAGGTATCTTTTGATATAATAATATTTTTCCTTTGGGTAGATATTCAACAGTGGGAGATTTCTGTATTAAAGGGTGGTTCTATTTGTAGTTCTTTGAGAAAGCTCCACACTGTTTTCCATAAAGATTGTACAAATTTACATTTGCACCAACAGTGTATAAGCATTCTCTTTTCTCTGCATCCTCACCAACATCTGTTACTTTTTGACTTTTTAATAATAGCCACTCTGACTGGTATAATATAGTATCTCATTGTGGTTTTAATATGCACTTCTCTGATGATCAGTGGCATTCATCAGTGGCATTTCTTATACTTATCGGCAGTTTGTATTTCTTCTTTTGAACAATGTCTGTTCATGTCTTTTGCCCGCTTTGTAATGGGGTCATTTGGTTTTTCCCTTGTTGAATTGTTTGAGTTCCCTGTAGATTCTAGATATTAGTCCTTTGTGGGATGCATAGTTTGCCAATATTTTCTCCCATTCTGTAGATTGTCTTTCATTCTGTTGATTATTTCTTTTGCTGTGCAGAAGCTTTTTAGTTTAATTAATTTCCATTTGTCTATTTTTGCTTTTGTTGCATTTGCTTTTGAGGCTTGAATCATGAATTATTTTCCTAGGCCAATGTTCAGAAAAGTTTTTCCTAGGTTTTCTTCAAGAATTTTTATAGTTTCAGGTTTTGCGTTTAAATCTTAAATCCATCTCCAAAATACCAAGTTATTTTGTTTTTGCTTTTATGTAAAGAAGGTGGTGAACATGAGAGAGGGCTGGGAGAGGCGGGTATACAGCGCTTTCATAAAGCACAGGAAAACTTCTTTAAAATTCGTTTTCCTCATTGTATTTCACATCCACTGTCTCAACTCCTGCAGGTGCTTTAGTCTCTCTCTTCCCCGATTCCCACCTCATCTCCAATTTGGCCCCTCTAAACCCGATGCTGCAGACTTCCTTTTTTCTCCCCACCCACCCTAGTTCAATTCTTTATTACGTGGATTGACTTCACCTTTCCTGTCTCTCAATTACTACTGGTTCTCTCAGTCCCTAGATTTTGTATAATCAATGGACCAGGGTTGACTAAGCCAGTCAGGATCTTTCCTCCTTAGGAATATGGGGTAGGGAGTGAGGAAGAATGGCCTAGGAGTCTTATTAAAGGCAGAGACAGGGAAAGAGGCTACAAATACCCATTGACTAATGATTTTGGACCCTGTTTTAATGAACGAATACAAGTGGTTCTTGTGAGTTCAACTGAATTCATTGACTGACAAGCTTTTTTAATGCATGTGGACACAGCCTAAGGGAGCTGTCTCAATTTGAACTGCAGAATTTTACCAACACTTCTGTCTATTATTGCATTGTCAGTGCTCTCTGGTCAAAGACAATCAGGAATCTGCCTGTAAATGTAAGACAGTTTGTGTTTATTCATTTGTTGCAGTGAAGGTAATCTCACTCCATGGGAAATTGTGGGGTGTCTTGAAAAGTGGGTGTTAGAAAGGACTTACTATAGGATTTGGGTGATTTTGGTAAGAGTTCAAGGAAGTAGGATTTTATTCTGGATTAGATGCTGTCAGGAAACAGAGGTAATTCTATGATTGGTGATATTAATAATTCTTTCAGAAGCACAGAAACATAACCTCACAATGCTTCACCCTTTTACCCAGCTAACCCCTTGCTGCCACAGTCTGAAAACATTAGGTAAAAGATAGTCTTAACTCATTTATTTTTGGAGGTCCTTTAAAATTATCCTCATTTTGATTCTTGCCCTTTAAATAGAGAGTTAAACATGCTATTTTCTTAGTCCAGTTAGACTTATCCAGTAAAGGATCTAGTTTTTCATGGAATATCTTTCCTATTTTTAAGTTTTAAAGGCCCTCCAGAAAGTAATGATTTGTCTTCATGGGATTGGCCACAGGGTGCTCCAGACACAATTTCATGCCCTCCTGGGTAAGTTTGTGGTTGACTGGGTAGTAAATGAACAGCTTGAACAGGGTCCTCTTTTTCCAGGGCTTGTCTAAGAAAGCTAAATGACTTTTCTGTCATCTCGGGCACTTTGACCTAAGTAAATGGTTCATATAGTAGCTGTCATCTCAGCACATCTTCTCTCAAGTGAATTTTTTTTTTTTGTTCTGGTGAAAATTTCCTCTTACACTTACTTTATTTGTCTATCATACTGATCCTTTAAACACCAGACTGCCAACTTAATTCTCCGCAGTGCAGGATTGTCCTTTAACAAAAATACACATTATGCTTTCCACAAATAGATTATAATGGGGTGGTGTTCACTGCACAGCTCTTGACCTCCTCTTGAACTGAGCATCCAGGGTGACTTTCCTGTCTTTGCCAAGGTTGCCTTTCTCTGCTCTACTATTCCCTGACTCCTGGCTGGTGGAGGGAAATGGTTCTTGAGGAGGTTTCAGCACATCCGTCACCCCTTATATCTCCAAAGAATTAACAGCCAAGCATGGTCCTCTCAAGAGCTCAAAGGACTTCTTGGCCTTGTGGATAGGCTTATAAAGGACAAGAATCTTTTAAACTTTGCTACATGCTTTTATCATTTGAAGGATGCCAAAGGATACTTGCACTTTTAAAATAACAACTAAGAAAATTTCACAATTCTTCAGTTATCATTAGCCTTTTCTAACCAATAAATTGATCCTGTGTGACACCAAATGATTCTTTCTGGCCTCTGAGCAGGATTCCTTTCTAAAACTGTAAGAACTGCAGTTGCAACCAGGTCCTTGATGGATACTGCAGGTCAGAGTTGCTTGGCTCACACACTTGGCTTTCTAGGATTCCCTTAGGCTTTGTAACTAAAGCCAGCACTTATCTAGCATTCCAGCTTTCAGGGGGAAATGGAAAACAGTCTACAGGCCCCCAAAGTAGGAAAGGGCCTGAGCCTTTAGTGCTCTGAGGAGGGTGGCTCCAACAGCCTCTCTAGTGTGAAGGGGTTCTGACAGCCCCCCAGGAGGTAGCAGGGCGCTGCTCAGTTTCTGCTCATTTCCATCTGTAACCCCAGCCAGCTACAAACAGAACAGGAGAGCACTCTTCTGCCAGGCCTTTTGGAGGAGATGGTGTGGCACAGAGGGCTTCAGCAAAGGTGAACATGCTCTGCTCCTGAGTATCCCAGGAAAGCCCTAGTACTGAGTCTTGAAAGAGATGCCTTTAGACTCAAATCATCCAAGAAAGCTTCCTTGTATTATCTAACAGGTCCAGTCTAAAGAAGTAAAGACCTTAATGCCAACTACTCAGGATGTTATTACATTGGGTAAATGTTTTAGTAATGAAAGCAAACCTCAGAGAATGAAGACCATACAAAATTTTTGACAAAACAGTTTCACCCTGTAGAGAGGCATATGAGGAGTGACGAGAGTGTTAAACTCAATTAGTTTTTTTTTTTTTTTTTTTTTTAAAGATGACTAATTTGAACTGACTTGGATAGGGACAATTTTTCCTCTCAAAGGGAGGACTCTTATTTTGCTTCTTTACTCTCTCTGCCTCAACTGTGCCCCATCACCACAGACCTCTCCACAGGTAGATTTCAATGAACTGTGCCCAAGGAAGGGGACAGAACCATCAGGAGTTACACAGCTCCAAGCTTTTCCCCGTCCTTGTCCTTGTCTCTATTGCCCCAGAAGTATGTCTAGTAAGTGATGAAGAGCAAAAACCCAGGAAAGTGACAAAACAGGCCTATTTATCTTTGGTGTTTCCTAACCCCTGGTGCCCTAAGCCTTGTCCTAATGTGGTGTGGGTGGAATTTCACCCTACCCAGGCCTGTCTGTCACTGAGACCTTGTCCCTTCCTCATAACGGAAACATATTGTGCCTAATATTTTAAAAACCCTTTTTACCCATTTCTAAAGTAGCAAGTAGATAGACTTATAACTAGTGGGTGCTAGGTGGCCTACTCATTTTTGTTACCCAAGTTAAGTGTACTTTAACATGTTATGTATGTAGACAGTACTCTAGTAGTGGCTAATTCCATCATATGCAGGATAGCCTGGATATGATAGACTTCTAGAGGGGGAATATCAAGCCCAGGTCCCTCTTCAGTCCCTCTGAGGATAGTTACTCACCAGCTTGGTAATCTTGCACAAGTTACCTCTACGAGCTTCTGTTTTCTCATCTTCAAATTTGGCAAAATAATAGTAACACATAGCATTTATTGAATGCTTAATTATTTTCCAGGCATTATTTAATTTTTTTCAAATTTCAATAGATTTTGGGGTACAGGTAGTTTTTGGTTACATGGTTGAGATCTGTAGTGGTGATTTCTGAGATTTTAGTGCATCTGTCACCTGAGCAGTGTACCCTGTACCCAGTATGTAGTCTTTTATCACCTCCTTCCAACCGTTTCCCACCCCTGAGTCCCCAAAGTCCATTATACCACTCTATACGTTTGCATTTCCATAGCTTAGCTCCCAATTATAAGTGAAAACATATTTTTTTTGTTTTCCAATCCTGAATTTACTTCACTTAAAATAATGGACTCCTGGTCCATCCAAGTTGCTGCAAAGGACATTATCTCATTCCTTTTATGGCTGAGTAGTATTCCATGGTGTATATATACCACATGTTTTTTTATCCACTAGTTGGTTGGTGGGCACTTAGGTTGGTTCCATATCTTTGCAATTGTGAATTGTGCTGCTATAAGTGTGTGTGCATGTGTTTTTCATATAATGACTTCTTTTCCTGTGAGTAGAAACCCAGTAGTGGGATTGCTGAACTGAATGGTAGATCTAGTTTTAGTTCTTTAAGAAATCTCTACACTGTTTTCCATAGTGGTTATACTAATTTACATTCCCACCAGCAGTGTAAAAGTGTTCCTTTTTCACCAATCCATGCCAACACCTATTGTTTTTTGAGTTTTTAATAATGGCCATTCTTACAGGAGTAAGGTGGTACCTCATTGTGGCTTTAATTTGTATTTTTCTGATGATTACTCATGTTGAGCAGTTTTTTCATACATTTGTTGGCTATTTGTATATCTTCTTTTGGGAAATACCTATTCATGTCCTTTGCCCACTTTTTGGTTTTTTTTTTTTCTTGCTGATTACTTTGAGTTCCTTGTAGATTCTGGATGTTAGTCCTTTGTCAGGTGCATAGTTTGCGAATATTTTCTCCCACTCTATGGGTTGTCTGTTTACTTTATTGATTATTGCTTTTGCTATACAGAAGCTTTTTAGTTTAGTTAGGCCCCATTTATTTATTTATTTTTGTTTTTGCTGCATATGCTTTTGGGGTCTTAGTCATGAATTATTTGCCAAAACCAATGTCCAGAAGACTTTTTCTGATATTACCTTCTAGCATTCTTATGGTTTTAGGTCTTAGATTTAAGTCTTTGATACATCTTGAGTTGATTTTTGTATAGTGAGAGATAACCAAGGAGGTGAAAGACTGCTAAAAGGAAAACCATGAAACACTGACTAAAGAAATCATGGATGATACAAACAACTGGAGACATAGCCCATACTCAAGAATGGGAAGAATCAATATTGTGAAAATGACTGTGCTATTCAAAGCAATCTGCAGATTCAATGCAATTCCCATCAAACTATCATCATCATTCTTCACAGAACTAGAAAAAAAAATCCTAAAATTCATATTGTAACAAAAAAGAGCCCATGCAACAAAAGCAATAAGCACCAAGCCGTAAGCAATAAGCACAGAACCAAAGCCCTAAGCAAAAAGAACAAATCTGGAGGCATCACATTACCCAACTTCAAATTATACTACAAGGCTGCAGTTACCAAAACAGCATGGTACTGGTATAAAAATAGGCATGCAGACTAATGGAACAGAATAGAGAACCCAGAAATAAAGCCAAATACTTACAGCCAATTGAGTTTTGACAAAACATATAAAAACATAAATTGGGAAAAGGATGCCCTATTTAATAAATTGTACTGGGAAACCACCAGCACCATGGGCAAGCCACATGTAGAAGAATGAAACCAGGCACTGTTTTAAGCATGTCATATTAATTAATTTACTGAAGCTTCATAATACACTTAATGATAAAAGGTAACTGAGGCACAGAAAAGTTACATACTTGCCAAAAGCCACTCAGCTAGCAGGTGTCAGAGCTGGTCATCAAACCAAGGTGATCTAGCTCCAGAACTCATGTGGTTGACTGCTACACATACCAATCCCCAATGCTGACCTTCTGCTGTCTAATACATGGAAAACATCCAAAACTGTGCCTGATGTGCAGTGGGTACTCAATAATAATATTGTTGACCGGTCTTCCTGAAAGACCTGCTCCACTGAAGGTTCTGCTCTGATAATCTATTGCGTGGGCAATTTCAGTTCCCCTTTGATGAGAGGAACTGCGTAGTAGAATCCACTGTTCTATTTAATAAACAAACAAGCAAACACAGTCACATACTTATTTAACCAATCAGGCTGCATGACCATAAAATCCTTCTAGTCCAAAGGAAGGTGAAGGACAAGAATGCAATAAACCTAATAGACGAATGGGATGATAAATGTCACAGGAGGTACACAGAAAACACGTTTTGGAAGTTTAATGGAAAAGGCATTCGTCCTGGAATCTCTTCAAAATGAGAAGTTTAACTTCATGTGAGTCATGGGTCCTCGGGAATAGAAAGATCAAGTGGAAAAATCTCGGTCTGATACCACAGAGGCCAAAAACTTGTGACTGTGGGCTCATTACCTTACTTCTCTGAGTTGTGTGTGTGTGTGTTTTAATCTGGAAAATTTGGATAATTTTACTACCTCCTGAGAGTTGATGCAAGGATTCAAGTGAAAACGAATGTAATATGCTCCACTCATAATGAATCCGTGAGTGATGGATGTGAGAAGTACCATGCTGTTCATTATTTTGTGTTGGATTTATGGTAAATGGAAAGATCCATTCTTTTACTTGAGAAATACTTCAAAGGAGTGTTTTTTTTTCTTATGATAAATTAATAAATTTTCCCCATACTATTATGCACTAACCTACCTCAATTTATTAGTTTTTGGTCTTCCTGCTTATAATAATTATTTAAACCTCCTTCCCTACTTAACACAGTACAGAAAAACTAAGCTATTTGGTATTGATGGACCCACGACTAAATTGATACATGTCAAGCAATTCTATTGTGTTCCTGAGGATGTAAGCACCATGCGGACAGGATTTTGTCTGTTTCTTTTTCCCACTGTTGTATTCTCAGAGTCTAGAACTGTGCCTGCCTCAGATTAGGCCATCAATATTTATTGAATGAATGAGGCAACAGGCATGAGTGCACACTCTTATATCTTTATGGACTTACTCTAAGCAGAGCTACAAAGAAAATAAGTTTATTGTTCTTTACCAGATGAATTAATGCAAATGGATTAATGAATGTTCTTTATCAAATGAATGCCCATAAAAGAATTTTGAAATTGTGAAGCACTATAGAAATAGAGGGTGTTATTTTTATTTCCTGTTAGGCAAATGGAGGAGATAAAAGCAAGTTCTATAGGAAATAGTATCAGGCTTTCTAAGTTTTATTCTGAATTTATTTAAAGAAAATGGATGTTAGCAATAACTAGAGAGCTATCTTCTATTTGAAAATTGAAAACGGTCCAAGAAGTAAAATGTGAGGAAAATGTGGCTTCTCTGATAGTTTGCTGAGTGTGTGGCAGATGTGTTTGAAATTCAGCGTAATTGTTTTTCCACCAAAAGCCCTTAGTAATCTTTTTACAGCTCCTTACCACATTAGACTTGGTCGTTCACTTTCTGTCAGTTCCATCTGAAGAGTCAATTTTGTCTGTTGGAATAACATCCCCTCAGATGTTCCAAGCAAAGTGTATGGAGCTGGTGGGATCACTATCCTCTACTTCTAACTTGTGTTGAGGGTTATTCTAGCAATGAGCTAAAGCCCGCGGCAACTCAGCACTGCCTCTGACTGCTGGGCCCCTACTGTGTATGTAGATCATGTTAGAAACCTTGTTTCAATATAAGTTGAGGAAACCTAGCCCTCTGGAGATAACCCCTACAATGTGCAGTAGTCCACTCACAGGCATATGAATTGTAGACTTTAATGCTGAGAACATACTGCTGAAGAAAGCTGTTTATTACGCTTATGTATTGGTGATTTTAACATATGATTGACTTAGAAGTGAAGTATCTCAAGAAAACTACATTAAGGTCCCTTGATTGGGGAGAATTATCTTTGTGTTATAATTCCTTTTCTTTTCTTTTATTTTTCAGTTTATACCCCCCTACTTTATCCTTATCTCTATGATTTAGGAAGAGTTCTTTTTGTTTGTTTGTTTTATAAATTGTCACTTTTTTCTTTAAACCCTCCAACACAAATGACAATAATTGATCAACTGGTTATTGCCCATAAGTTCACTCTGTACTCACTCTGTAGGGGTGCTACTCTGTTTCATTAGTAATTACTGTAACTTAGTTTCCAAGAATTTTCTGAAGATATATCTTGAGATGTTTCAAGAAATCTGGCCTCTTTCAGATGACATTATTGGAAATTTTATGAGTGTTCTGGACTATGGGCCTTTCCCCTTTGGTTTATTTCACTGCTTATTGGTACTCTGGGATGGGAATTGTGAGAATACTAACAAGGAAGAGAGCAGAGAACAAACGCAAATATCTGCTGGGTAAAGGTCCTAGGAATTTACCCTCTGTCTGCAAAAAGTCTTAGAAAATTCAGCCCAAACTATCTTGAACAATTAGGGGATTCATTATTTCACATTGTCAGATATCTTGAAGCAGAGCAGGTTCTAGGCACAATGTGTCAGACTCTGTTTGTCCTTCTCTGCGATTCCTTGGCCCAGTCAGCCTCTGAGTATTGGCTTTATCCCTGGGCTGGTAATGAGAGGCTGCAGCAATCCCAGGCATCATCCCCAGACTTAACAATGTCCCCAGAGAAAGTGTGTGTCTTTTAAAAAAATTTTAGATTCAGGAAGTACGTGCCCAGGTTCATTACGTGGATATTTTGCATGATGCTGAGATTGGGGCTTTTAGTGAACCTATCACACAAATAGTGAACATAAAACCCAGTAGGTGGCTTTCCAATCCTTCTTTGTTTTTAAGGGCATGTCTTTCCTATGTAACCTCTACCAGACCTTTCTTGACGAGTGAGTGTCCAAAGTTGCAGCCATGACTATTCCTAAACCAGTCAATAGCAAGCTGAATGGGATTGGCGTGACACATTGGTGACATTTGCAGCTTTTTGAGGGAGCAAGTTATCTAGATGAAATCAGGGACAGCAAGAGCAATGGCTTTAGTGTAGGCAACCAAGAGCTTCAGCTGTACTCTTGGAGGATGATCAAGGGGACACTTTGGAAAAACAAGAAATGTAGACTGGGTTTTTGACTTGTTCCAAGTGTCTGTGGATGGATCCAGAAGCACAAAGCAATCTTTCAAATATTTGAAGTAAAGAGGAATTAGGCAAGACACTAAAGCATTGGGGTTACAGAGTTAAAATGAATTTGTGTTCTTGATCATGCCATGCCAGAGAGAGTTCTAACTCTAAAAGGTTTGACAGTCCTTATCCACCTTACAGTTAGCAACCTGTAGATAAGAAAGCAGGGGAAAAGCTTTGGTGGTTAGGGGGCACTAATGACTTCAGTGAAAACAAAGCTTCTGAGTTATAAAGAGTTCATCTATTGTTCCTGTCACCATTCCCCACTATTTAAAAGTACCGTTAAATACCTACTTGCAAATTTTCCTATTCTGGGTACTGAGGTAGATTAGTTAAAAGGTAGCTGATAGAATTTAAAATGTATATCCAAAGCAGTTTGGCCTCTGATTACAGGGAAGTGGGCTGGAGACGTGGGCCAGAGAGATGGAATGACTGGGTATTAGCCCATAATTCTGAAGGGCATGGTGAGTACAGTTATGGAGACTGGTTAAAAGCCCTCTCCTCTGCACTGCTATTAGAGGAGGCGCCTCTTAAGTGGTAAAGATTTTGGCTTGGTTTTTTAAAAAATTATATCCCTACAATTTCATTACATGTGATTAATCAATATATAATTTGTCAGAGTTTATTCTTAATTCTTATTAAATTTCATTGGGATTCTTTTTTTGTTTGGTTTGGTGTGGGAAGTCTCTAAACTGGTAGTGAAAAATAATTTCATTAAATATTCCTGTTCACAAGGGCCTTTTTTGGAAACAGTCAAGGAACTAAGGGGGTTGTAGTGAAATTCAGTTGAATACAGGCCCAAATATGGAAAATTGGTACTTTCGTAGCTTTTTATATTTAAAAAAATCATTTGGAAGAAGGATAGCTTTGTAATTGACTAGTTCTTAAAAGGCTGAAAAATAAATGAAGTTTCTTTTCTTTTATGTGTCTGGCAAAATCTTAATTTTTTTTTCTTTAAGATAAGGAGGGCTGCCAGTGTAACAAAAAGAGAGACAAATTTTCTTCTGCTTTTTGTAACTAATGTTATTTGGCATGCTTTAATCTGGCAGCAGGCTGTATATGAATTACAGATTAATGGAGGGAGTGATTGGTATAAAGTCTTACTCAACAGATAGTCATTGTACAACTGTGAAAGCTCACTGGTTCAAAGTCACTCCAAACCAGCACTTTACCTAATGCTTCTTAATATAGTTCTTTTCTTTGCATGTCTTTTATAATATGTCTCAAAAACTCCAAAATGGACCCCCACAAATGACTCAAAATCTGGAAAATATGTTCTCCTGGCCAATTCTGGTTTGCCTCAGTAGTGTTTTGAAGACTTTCTATGTTAACTGCAAACATTCATACACCAAATTCCATGAGACCTTCATCATTTTTAATGTAAAAAAAATCTGGTTTTGGTTTCTTTAATCTTTTATGGCCAAATTGGGTCCAGAAGATGAAACTGTTGACCTACATTTTCTAACTAAACAATGTGTTGCCAATGGAGAGAAAATGTGTGGAGACCCCGTAACATTAAGTTTCCAATGTTTGCCTTCTTTAACTCTTGGCATGGAGATCTATTTAATACTTGAGGGAAACACTGCCCTCTGGTCTTAATACTGAGAGCAGGAAATAATTTCAGAGGCTCAGAATCTGGCTTTATTTGAGATCTACTGGGAACAGTAGACTTGTTGGAAAAGATGTCATGGCTCATCCCCTTGCCACATGATCGCAGCCAGCTCTATGAACCTCACTCAGGTGAGTAAAGAAACCCTTTTCAGGTGGTCCACTTCAAGGTTTTCACATTATGTCTGCATATTTATTATCTTCTCCAAAACAAGGGCTTTTAAATTATGATATGTGGATGTCCAAAGCATCTGTGAATGGGTTTTGGGAAGTCTGTGAAACACTGTGGAATTCTGAATCCATTTTTCTTGGAAAGACACCTTAATCCACATTTGATTCTGAAGAAAGCCATTGATGATCATCCACAAAACTTCATTACCACTCCCTAAAGACTTATATATTCAAGATATTTTGAACCCCTTTTGTAAGATTTCTCTCTCCTGTGTACAGCTGAATGCTAAATAGTGAGGAGAAGTGAGTTCTGAATGTATTTTTTCGTATATTTCTCTCCTTTAAGAAAGTTGTATTTTTTAAATTGAAATTGTACATATTTTCATAAACAGTTTCATTTTGTTTACTGTAAAAGTATAGCACTCACGCATCTCATTTCTGCTTCATGTAAGCGACCGCTTTCAACTTTTGTAACTATTTCTTTTGGAGTTAACTGCCATTATTTCTAAATAACATGATTATTTTGCTCTTGTTGGCTTTTGCCGTGTTAGCTCTTATCCACTGATGTACCATTTAAAGAAAGTGAGGGTACAATTCTCTTTGTTACCTCCCATAAAGGCCTAAGATATTGCAGATATCTATGCAAGCATGTACACACACTCACACAATTTTCCTTCCTCCATTTTTCTAACCTATTTAAATAATAATATTTGGCTAGCTCAACTTTCACTGCTTACATTGTTATCCCTGTGTAAATTTTATTTGTAGTTAGATCACATAGTGTACTATGAATAGATTTATTTTATATAACTTTGTTTCTTTTGGATCTAATAATCTAATTTGTTTTTGGTGTCCTAAAATGACAACCCAAAATAATATTTGGTGTTTTTTTAAAATTTATCCTCCAACTCTCCTCCAGATATATATACACACACATATGTGTATATACATATACATATATACACATAAATATACATATATGTGTGTGTGCGTGTGTATATATATATCTGAAAATGTTCTGCTGTCCATCACCAGCATTATTTCTTGGAGAACAGCTCCTGGAGACTTCTGTCCTTGTGACTGTTCTCTGTGCCTGTTGTCCCTGGATTTGCTTTTATCATCACCCCTGGAGTCCTTTCTTCCTGTGATTGGATCCCCTGCTTGATGGACTTATGCCTTCCTCTGTCTCGGTTTGCACATTCATTTTATTAGAATATATTTTCTGAAAATGTCCAAAGGAAGGCTTCATGGATAATAGACATTTTAAAAGTCTGCATGTTTGAAAATGTCTTACTCCTACCCTCACAATTGTTTGAGAGTTTGGCTTCCTATAGAATTGTGGATTGAAAATTATTTTCTCTCAGAAGTTTTGAAAATATCCAAACAATAGCCTTTTATTGATAAAAAGTTTGGTGCATATAAAATTATTGTGTAAAATAAGTGTTTTCAAAATACATTTTTAAAAGTAGAGATTAATTATCTCTTGGCAAAATAAAATAAAATATTATTAGCAAAAGCATATTGTCAAATCTGGGCAGCAAAACAAAAAGTGACATAAAAAGCATATCACATAAGATTATTAAATGTTAACTTCTGCCAAGTGATAATTTTACTCAAACATCACAGGGATTAGTTTGTAGTGGTAATTTACAAGTAGAATTTTTTTTTTTTTTCAGACAGAGTCTCGCTGTGTCGCCAGGCTGGAGCGCAGTGGCGCGATCTCGGCTCACTTCAATCTCCATCTCCTGGATACAAGCGGATTCTCCTGCCTCAGCCTCCCAAGTAGCTGAGACTACAGGCACATGCCACCACACCCAGCTAATCTTTGTATTTTTAGTAGAGATGGGGTTTAACCATGTTGGTCAGGATGGTCTTGATCTCTTGACCTCGTGATCTGTCCACCTTGACTTCCCAAAGTGTTGGGATTATAGGCGTGAGCCACCGTGCCTGGCCACAAATAGATTTTTAAAAATAGTTTTCTCTAGTATAATTAACAAGTGCCCAAGTAATTAAAATAACAGAACTTCTATATAATGCACTGAAATATAGAACAATTTCTCTTGATAAAAATGTGCATAATAACTCAACTGTAACATATTAATAGAGTTATTAAAGGTAAATAATTTAAAAAGTACTTTAAAAGCAAACCATATCACATGTGACCATTAGTAGTTATTCTATGGTAAGGTGCAGTATTAGTGAGAAGCTTAAGTATTCTTTGAAGTATTACATCTTTATAAATAATATTTTTAATTTTTAATTTTTTTATTTTTGGTTTAGGCCAAATAGAAACCCTACCTCCTCCTTAATCTTCTTTTCAACTTCTATACCTTCCACTGAGGAAATAAAAATACAAATAAACCAACACTTTCTGCCAGTTCTCTTTAATAGATTAATATTTGGAGTCTAAACTTCAAAGTGTCAGTAAAAGCAAACAGTTGGAACATCAATTTCATATTAATGTATTAAAGTAAGAGACATTGAAAAAGAAAAAGTGAGTATAAAGGCCAAATTTTGCACACAATGGGTGACAATGAATAGCTTTGACCTTTGGCACAGATTGATCATTAGTTTCATCTGGCATTGATTTGCAATACATTTTATTCTTGAACAAATTGTTGAAAAGTTTGTATTACTCCAAATGAAGGTAATCACAACAGATGACAGTGGATGAAATCTAAATACAGCACAGCTATGATTACTAATGACATTCCATCAGAAAACTATCCAATAAAGGGATGGTTAGAGTCAGAAAGTTCAGGAAGGTTCTAAGGCTCCCATTTGCGTAAAGCCACAGGGGAACCCAGGTCTGTCATCTCAAAGACTCCATGCCCAAATGAACCGGACGTGTATTGCTGAGGCTGATCCTTAAAATGGTTTTTGAACAGGTCTATTAAGGCTTTTAAAATTGTCTTTAAAAAGAGAGAATATTATTTTCAAATTTAATTAATAAAATATAGTCTTAGTGACTCTCGTTTTGTGGGTAAGAATCTTATTTGAAATCCAAAAACTGGAGCAAACAGGCTATTTTGAGTTTTCTCTGCAGCACAGTGTAACCAATATGAACTTTCTAGAAATAAACATTTTAGAAAAAGATTATAAAATAAAAATGGCATTTAATGAGTTTGCTGTACTCATGGTTTTAAAATTACCTAGTATCAGAATCCAGAGGACTTCTTAAAATGACCTCCTACCAGTCTCTGGTTTGATTAGAGCCTTTTAAGTATGACCATGTACCTCATTATATTGTTTTCCACTGTTTTATTTGGTAAGCATACAAATGTATAATTTTTAGTATTGAGTGGTAACCACATATCTTTTTCAAGGGTTATATTTAACATACACAGCAAGAACAAGGAAGCAGAAGACTTGCAGAAGGACTGCATGCTAAGGAATGTCCTAATGTCCATCCCAAATCAGAGACTGGGAAGGTGTAGAGGAACCAGCCGAGAAGGCAGATGAGGAATGCTCAGCAAGGTATAAGGAAAACTGAGAATGGTATCTTGGAAACCAAGAGAAGGGAGTGTTTTAGGAGAAAGGGACTGAATAACTATCAAATTCTGCTGCCAGACTGAATAAAATGAGGACTGAGGATTAATTATTGCACTGACAAGAGAAAAATCTGTTCTGATTGACAAGGGCCGAAGTCTAACTGCTGTGGTTTCAAGAAGGAATGAAGGCAAAAATTTGATACAAACAGTTGGATAATCTTTTGAGGCTTTTCCTGAAAGGGTGGCAGAATGATACAGTGAGAGCTGGATGGATATGGATTGAACGGTGTCTCCTTTTCCTTCTTTTCCTCCTTGTTTCTTCCTCCTTCTCCCCTCCCCCTTGCCTTTTTTGTTTTGAGACAGAGTCTCACTCTGTTGCCAGTGCTGGAGCGCAGTGGTGTGATCTCCACTCACTGCAGCCTCTGCCTCTGGAGTTCAGGCAATTCTTGTGCCTCAGCCTCCCTAGTAGCTGGGACTACAGGTATACACTGCCACACCTGGCTATTTTTGTATTTTTAGTGGAGACAGGGTTTCACCCTGTTGGCCAGGCTGGTCTCAAAGTTCTGGTCTTAAGGAAACTGCCCACCTCGGCCTCCCAAAGTGCTGGGATTACAGGCGTGGGCCACAGCACCCAGCCCTTCTCCTCCTTTTTAATGGGAGTGCCAATAGGAATAATCTAGTTGAGAGGGGAAAATGGATTAATTCAGTATAGGGACAAGACAATTGCTGGACCCCTTGTTCTTGAGTAAGTTTGGGTGGGGGACGTGTGGAATCCAGTAAGTGTTGATGGAGTTGGCCTTAGATTGGAGCTGGGCCCACTCATACATTTTTTTTTTTTTTCTTTTTGAGGCAGAGTCGGGCTCTGTCGCCCAGGCTGGAGTGCAGTGGCACAATCTCGTCTCACTGCAGCCTCTGCCTTCTGGGTTCAAGTGATTCTCCTGCCTCAGCCTCCCAAGTAGCTGGGACTACAGATGTGCATTACCACGCCTGGCTAATTTTTGTATTTTTAGTAGAGATGGGGTTTTCGCCATGTTGGCCAGGCTGGGTCTCGAACTCCTGACCTCAAGTGATCAGCCCACCTCGGCCTCCCAAACTGCTGGGATTACAGGAGTGAGCCACCATGCCTGGCCCACTCATCCATTTTTAATGGTAATAAAGGCAGAGTATGAAGATACAGATGCAGGGAGGTTAGGAAATTTGGTGGTAGTAGTGCATAGATCCTCTCTTCTGATTGTGTCTATTGACTTGATGAAATAAGAAGGAAGGGCATCATTTGAGGAGAAGGATGGGAATGGGCATGGAAATGTTGGAGGTTTGAGGAGAAAGAAGAAGATATGAAATATTAATCTGGAAAAATGGGACTGAAAACAAAACAAGGAAGTGTTATGATGCTAGAGATCAGTCCTAAAGGCCAAGGTGGAGTCACTGAGCACAAACTTAGAGTTAAGACCAGTCAGCATGGTGGCCTGATGTTTTTCCAACCACTTTCAGCTGCACAGGTGTGTGGGGGGGAGCAGGGGAGCAGGCAGAGCTGGTGTTTGGCTAAGAGAATATGACAATGTGGGAGAGCTGAGCATGGATGCAAGGGAATAAAGAAGGATTCTGAGGGTGGGTGAGCTGAGGAAAGGATCACTGGAGGGGAGGAGCTCAAGGAGCCGAGCAGCCAGAGGATGGGATAGATTAGGTACAAATTGAAATAATGAAGTGTTATGACTGGGGTAGAGTTGGAGAACGTGACCATAAGCTAGGGGCTAAAACCTTCATGGTATGAGAAGTGACCCAGAGATGGAGAAGAATCTAATAAACAGAGGTGGATAATAGACTGTGAATACCTGAGCTTCAGAAGAACTGAGCGGGGTGAGGGAGGAGGGATGGATGGAAATGGAGATGGCAATGAGGAGCAGAGGGATAGCCTTCCTTTCTTCCAGGCCCTCTGGTGTGTGGGATTAGGAGATAAACAGACACCACTTGAATAGGGAACACAGAAAACTGTAGTTTCAGGAGAAGCCATGTCTCTTTGAGGACCATAAGTGAAGGGAATTTCTAGAAAAGAAAACGAGGATGTAGGGATTTTGTCAGTGCTTGAGTTTGTGTCTGACCCTATATTCCAGAGGTCTCAGTGGTGATTTAGGGCTAGGGGACAGAATATGATTGGCCATTTAAAGGTATATTGAACCTGAAGGCTGAGATTCTGGTCTTGATCTTCTCTAGTCACAAAGGTGCAAGGCTGAGAGGTCCTGCCATGAGCACACGGCTCCATGGGACCCTCTTCAGTCCTACCTTCTGAAGCTGTGGAAGGTGATGCCAATGACAGCACATGGAATTACTTACGAAGTTGGCGTTCTTGCCAAGAATGATAAACAAAAACACAAAAATGATAAATCAAATCACAACTTTTACATAAAGTATGTTCTATCCTTCTACCAGGAGATCTACACCTTTGTAATCACTTGGAAAGCCATACTCAAATTTAGAATTCTCAGACTCCTGAGAGGGAAAGAGGGCTTGGGACTCACTTTTCAGGTATGTGCTCTAACACTACTTTTCAGAATTGTGTTTTCAGAATTGTGTCCTTACACTCAAGCATGCATTCTGTGCCATGCACAGAGTCTCCCTCATCCAACCTTCCCAGAGACTATACCTGAGTGCTGTGATGCCAGTCCCAGGCTACTCTGGATCAGGAAGCAGGTCTGGATATCTATCTACTCTCCTTCTATCTAGTTCTTCTGTTTTCAGACTCACCTGAACTCTACTTGATGCCCTAACTCTTGGGCCCTTCTGCTTTCATCTGGCTTGTTTCTGGGACTCAGATTCCATGCTGACTTGATTTTCAGCTTTCACAGGTCTTTTCCATCTGTTTTCAGCTTCCAAAATATTTTTACTGTCATCTCTTCTACGATACTTTGTGCCATGGGATTTTTGTGTAAAGAATTATTTTTACTATCATTTGAATGAGTTTTTGGAATATAGATGATAAAAATGTTATTTTAACTTGAATTATTTACCCCTCTTTTTTACTGGTGGTGAGTTTCTTATCATTCTGTTGACTATAACAAGCTACTGCACTGGTTGTCAGGGGCTATGTGTATGGGGGATAACATAACTGTTTGAGAAGAGAAATACTTGAAGTCTCTATATTTGAACACACTACACATTTTCAGATGTTTTTCAGTGACCTGATTTACTGACTGTTTGGTTTGTTTAAGCACAGTAGTTAAGTGAGAAGGCCAAGTATCAGATCTGGGTTGCAGGGATACTGGATTTCTCAAACTACCCAGGAAGTGTCGTGGACACTTATTTTATGTACCTTCCCGGAATAGTCCACCATTTTCTGGCAATAGTTTTTTTGTTTTGTTTTGTTTTGTTTTGTTTTTACTGGGAACCACTCTCTATCTCCACTCTCTGTGCAAGTGTTTTGGGTGGGCCTGACTCTACCCCTGGATTTGGGGGATACACAGGACCAGGACTGTTCAATGAGTAGGTTTCACCCTCTGGCCACAATATTTGGTTCAGGAATGAGCACCTGATCCAAATCAGTTCAATTCAAGGCGGCACAGTCTGAGACTGTTGTTGGAACTCTGCAAGAAGAAATGATATTTTTCACTGTGGTCACTGAGATTGCAGGCTGTAAGCCAAAGCTACTGGTAAATGCTCTATGTGCATGTAGGTAAATGCCTATGTAAGAATAAAGAAAAGCAGGGGGTGGGGCGGAGGGTGGGGTAGGAGGGGGAGGGGGAAGAGAGAAAGAGAGATTGAGATTAAGGCCTGATGATGTTGCTTGCTGCTAAAGTTCCTGGGTACATCAATGTCTGAAAAATGTACACTTGCACTTTTGGATAATATGAATTTTTAAATAATTTTTTCTTATTTAAATTAGTTGTGTTGGGTTTCTGCTATATAAAACCACAGGGGTCATAACCAAAGTAGAGTATATACAAGGTCTAGAATGTGTGTGTAGAGGTGTGTGTATGTGTGTGTGGGAGAAAGAATTCCAAATAAATAATCAATTTTGCTTATTTTCCTAAGTATGAATATAATGCCTTTGTGCTTTTAGAATTAAGTAAAACTAAATTGTTAAGGTGAATTTGTGGTTTTTATATGTGAATAAAACAAGAACGCATGATGTGAGAGGTACAAATGTTTAGTTAAGTTCTTTTAAGAGCCTTTGAGGATGATTTCATCTAATGCTAACAGCTCACAGGGGAATTTCAAAGGATAGGAAAAGTGAACATTACATGATTTCACCAGATGTGGGATAAGGGAATCATTTTAGAATTTAAATAACTAAGAAGTGCCTCTGGTGTGCTTCTAATGTTTCAGTATATGCAAATTGGATTTCATATAATGCCTCTCATAATATGGCCAACAACAGGGTAAAATTGAACTTTAATTAAAAGCAGAGCTAGAGGAAAGCTGGGACTGGGAAGCACAATTTCCATTTCCAACAAGAAAAACATTTACACCGCATATTAAGCATAAGCCATAATTTTGAAGAAATTCAGAAATAGATCAATAGAAAGGAATTCATCTCAAAGAATAGAAACAGATTAAGAGACAATAAAATCCTATATATTTGTTAACCATTCCATTTTAAGAGAAATTATTAAGCAAATTTTTAAAAATGGCCATAGCAAAGCAGTTAATAGGGAAAGGAGTTAAATAATGCTAGATCGAGATGCACAACTGATGTGAAACACTATCCAAACAAATATCATTTTGTTTTACACAGTTCTGTGCTTCTAAGTTATTTTTCAGCCACATTTTCAGTAGCCTTTGCATTGGATATCAGCTTTGAATCATGATTCAAGAAAACAAATGAATATGAACATGTTTTTGACTTCCTAGATGAAGACCTGAAACTGTGTAGACTGAATTGCTCCTATTGGACATATAAGGGCAGGGACTTCGTTGTTGTAGAGTCTATCTTTTAATATATTCTAGATATTTAATTATGTCTATTCAAAATGCTGCAGAATTCTACATATTATTTATATTATATTTATATATATTGTATGTCTAATATTTTCAGATATATACAAGGTTCATAGTGCCTTTTTTATCTCATTCTTTTTTTCCATTAAGGAGAATGCTGAAGCTATTAAAATCAACATTACTTGAGAAAAAGTGACATGGTGAATTCACTACTGTGAATTGGTGTTTCAGAAAACAATAATTAAACATTTAAATCTCATCCCAACAGTATATTGAGAAACAGAACCAGAATCTCTCTTTTGAAACTTGGTAGCCTTGTTTTGGGTTCTATGATAGAAGTCCTTCAGTCGTTAAATTTGTACTTTTATCAGCTAAAAATAATAGTATTATGGTCATAAGCAAATTAGGTATGGGTTTCAGTTTAATGCTGGACTGAAAAAATAATGTATGGGCAATTCGTACAACTTTTAACCCCTTTATTCTTAAAGTTACAGAGAGCTCTGTAACTGAGCCACACAGTTGTATCTTCTGCATAATTGATTTTACTGAAATGAAACTTGGTGTGGTGTCTAGTTTACATCAGGAATCTGTTACAAGGTGGCCCTGGGGTAACCTGTTAATAGGTTTACTATAGGACTTTTAATAATCACCACAGCTAATATTTCATGAACACCAATGACCAGCTAGTACGTGGTGGATCTAGGATTTGAACCCAGGTGGTCTAACCACAGACCTGGTCTCTTAACTGCTGCTCTACTGTCAGTTCTTGATACAACAGCTAGCATGTAGAGAATATTTATGTGCTAGGAATTGTTCCAGTCACCTGACATGTACTAATGCACGTAGTTTTTATCAAAGTCTTGCTATCACCCCAGTTTTACAGATAAGACACAAGTGGCTAAGTAAGAACCAGTAAGGATTCCCTGCATTACTTTTACAGTGTTCTTTCTCAAAGAAGTTTCTCACTAGAATTAGGAGCAAAAATAGCCATGCTTCTGGTGAGCAACCAGTTTGCTCTTACCTTAAATACATTTCAATTCTGCTATTACTTATTATTTTCTCTTTTAGTTGTCACCCTGCCTGGAAATATTGAGTCAACTTGGTAGCCCAATGCTAGTAAGAAAATAGGATTTCATGGCTTTCTTTTCTTGAATGAATTATATTTCTACTTCCATCTTTTCCTCTAAATGAACAGGATGCCTATAAAATCTGAAAACATCAGTAATATTACTTTATCATGTAATATAACATCAATAACAATTTATTATGTATTTGATTCCAGACTTATATTGATATGCCACCCTGTGTTTATATATTGGTTTAACAGGCTAATTGGCAGATGCTTTTGCAGTAGGGAACAAGGACATAAAAAATCTAGGGCATTTTTGCAGTAGCTATCCAAAAACCTTAAAAATATATTAGCCCTTTCTTCCAGAAATTTTATGTCCAAATTGATTGAAAGAAAACAGAGACTTCTGTTCTAGGATATTAATCTCAGAATTATCTATACAGCAAAATTAATAATCTAAATATCAAATAATGAGTAACTAGAGATTGGTTAAATAAATAATTATATATCCCCAATGCAATCCTTTAAATATATGCTGTAAAATATTCATGGATGTAGGAAAATATTCATGACTTGCTAAACTCATTCAGCCAATAAACATTCATTGAACACACAGAAGGTATGCATTTTCTTTACTGGGTGTATTTCAAGAATGAGATAGGTCTATAATGTGACACTGTGGAAACAGGTGATCAGTATTAATAGATTTTTATGACCTTTCTCAGAGTGATTTGCCCTTCCCTATTTATTTATTCAACTATTCAGTTGCTAGTAGTTTTAAAAAATGTTCAGAACCTCTTTGACACTCCCTCCAACAAGGTGGATAGATTCTAGTCCTCCGCCACCCCCTGTAAAAATGGACTGGCTAGTGGCTCTGTGTACTTCTAAGGCTGTCATGAAAGGTTATACAGTTTCCTCTTTCCCTCCCCATCGCTGCTCTTTGCCAGCCACAGCCTTGGGAACCTTAAGTTCACATATAAGATGTCTGGATCTTCTGGAGCTTCCACACTGGATACACCATGAGAAGAGGCTACACAGAGAGCAAAGGATGCCTGAGGCAGCACGTTTGTTCCAGCCCCAGCTGTTTGGGTCTGCCAGCCTAGGTATCAGGCAGGCAAGTGAGAGAGCCCTCAGATAATGCAGCCCCAGCTCTTGAGCCACCTCACCGGTCATGAAGTGGAACAAACATAAGCTGCCCCCATCAAGCCCTGCTCAGATTGCAGATCTGTGAGCGAAATCAATGTTGTTGTTTTTAAGGCCACTAAATTTTGAGGTAATTTCTTATGCACACTTAAGTAACTCAAACAAGCCCTTATCTGCCAGGCAAGTTACAAACCATATGTATGATCTCTCTCTGTCTCCCCCTACTTCCTCTGTCTTATCCCTATCTGTGAATCATGAAAAGACACTAGAAATACACAAAACAAAATGAATAGGTAGGATTACTGCTACCTACAAATTATGGAGAATTTTTGTCTATTCCTTTGTGCTTTTTAAAATGACATATGCATTATCTGCAATTGGTAATACATTTATTACTTCTATCATTAAAGGAGAAATAAATAAATGAATAGCTGAATAAATAAACAGGGAAGGATGATTCACTTCTGAGAAAGGTCATGAAAGCCTTTCAACACTAATCACTTGTTTATACAGGTGACGCATTATAGCCCATCTCATTCTTGAAATATACCTGATAAAGAAAACGCACACCTTCTGTGACAGTGTGCTAAGTTCTCTGGTTTCGTAGAAGCTGCATTCTCAACTTAGGAGACACAGCCTGAGAAGACAGGGTCACGAACCCAGATCGCTGCCCAGTAATTTGTCTCTACCGGAATTGTCATCAAACCTGTTTTCACCAATATTAATTGTGTTTTGAAAAAAATTACTGAGCTGTCTCTGAGTTTTGAGTCTTTATAATTATCTTCCATGTCCTTCATATAATGAGTCATTGAAAAGAGATTTCTACAAAGCTCAAAAGGATGTCTTATTAATGCCAGTATAAACTGGCCATTGATCTAAAATGTGTTTCCCAATATACCAATGCCAAGAGAACATTGCTGGAAAGATAGTTATTAATTTTCTCTGCACACATTTTAGACGTTCCTTGTATGCAGGAGAAAATGGGATTATGAAAATAGCAATATCTTGTTGGCTATTTGTGCTATGATTATATGGAGAGGTTGGTTGGCAATGACGTTTGCTTTCTATTTCCACATCAAATAAGGCAGTCAACATGTTGAGGAAGCTGCTCTTAGTACAAAATAGTTAACATTTTCATCCCCAGGGAAATATGTCACGGACACGATAGGCCTGGATTTGGTTGAAAAACCTCAGGCAGTTCTTGTAGTAATCTGTGAAAGTGTGTTCCATGTTATTACTGTGTCAGGATGAAGGCAAAAAGCAGACAAACAAGAGTATAAAATTTATCTTTGCTTTCAGAACCCTGGGATATGTCCATTTTAAAAATATTTGAGGCAATCCTGAGCTAGTTTCGGAGCCCAGCTATAAATAGCTTGCTCTTCAGTTTGAGTACAAGCTGCAAAAGTTCTTCGGGCATCCATTGGCTAGCTGTACACACCCTCTTGCCATGGCAGTAATGGTTCCCTCCCAACGCTTCATTTCCTTATATTGTAAAAATGTGAACTGTAGTGAGACACCAAATGCTGTGAAGAATGACAGCATTCACTTTTACTTATTTTGTGATTATTCTGTGCCAGATACTAAGTGCTTTGTGTATATAAAATCCTTAATCTTCATAATAGCTGTGTAAGATAGAAACCATCATTATCTCCATTTTACAGATGAGAAAAGGAAAACAGAGTACACTGACTAAGATCACCCAGCTAGCTGTGACTGAGCCAGGATTACAAAGATAGCAATAACAAAGATGCTATAATATGTCAAGTATTTATTATGTGGCAGGATCTGGGCTAAACACTTTATGCGTATTTTTTAAAAATCCAAAAGTTGAAAATAATGTGAAATGATGACTACATGTCTTTTCATGTGGAAGCACTGTCTAGAAGGTCCATCCAAGGTTTATATAATTTTCTAGGACTGTTTCTTTGTTTGACTATTTATTATTGATTCAGACCCAGATTCTATGAAATTAGATGGTAACTTGTAGGAGATTAATGTATTTAAAATTATTTTTGGATGACAGACGTCCAAATAATTGCTATAGAAAAGGTAATTACAGATGTTAAGTTTTATAACTCTACAGGATATTTGCCCCCTTTATAAATACTTTGGCATTCTTATTCCAGCACTTTCTTTCATTTACTATGGATGTTGGTCTCTCCGTTACTCCCATGAATTGCCATTGCTATCCAGCTGATTTCCTCATTAATAAGTCAAATAACTCTTTGGTGCATGTTCACTATAGGTTTGGATAATCATCACATCTTTTAAATAAGTCTCAGGTGATTCTTATATGCAATAACTGCTCTGGTTAAAATTCCAGAGACCAGCGTTCTAGTCTTTCAATTTCTGGACAAATTACTACTCAATTCTGGCTTTACATTTTCACATGGTGAAACCCTGTCTCTACTAAAATACAAAAGATTAGCTGGGTGTGGTGGCATGCGCCTGTAGTCTCAGCTACTCGGGAGGAGGCGGGAGAATTGATTGAACCCAGGAGGCAGAGGTTGCAGTGAGCCGAGATTGCACCATTGCACTCCAATCTGGCAACAGAGGGAGACTCCATCTCAAAAAAAAAAAAAAAAAAAAAATTCTCATTTGTGGCAGCACTCCTCTTACAGGGGCACCAAACCCCAACACTCATTTATTTAAAACAAGAGTGATGATAGTTGCCTTGCAGAGAATAGAGAATTGTAGCAAAAATCTGATATCTGATAATACTGACCAATCTACCATGAAAGTTGGCAGAGGCAAGGTCTAGAAATTCCCCAAGAGGGAGTAATTGGGGGTAAGGCTTGCATCATCTCTGGAAGGCATAATGGAATTGGTGGGTTTTGAAAAATGAATTACCCAAAAGAAATGCCAAGAGCTACTTCTATGGGAATCCACTAGAAGGATTCAAATGGGTACTTTTTTCTGGCAGAAGAAAGAATCAGCAGACTTAAAGACAGCTCAATAGAGACCACACCATTTGAAGAATAGAAAATAATGAAGAAAAATGAATGGTCTCAGAGAAATGTAGAACAGCCTTAAGTGCACCAAAATGTGTGTAATGGTAGTGCCAAAAGGAGAAGAGAGAGAAGAAGCAAAAAAAAAAAAAAAAAGCAGGCAGTCCTCAATATACTATGGTTTAACTTAACAACTTTTTGACTTTACAACGTAGAGAAAGCAATACACATTCAGTAGAAATTGTACTTTGATTTTTTAAATTCTTTATAACAACTTCATTATAATATAAGCTTTGTGTTAGATGATTTTGTGCAACTGTAGGCTAATGTAAATGTTTCAAGTATCTTTAAGGTAGATGATGCTAAGCTACGATGTTCAGTTAGGTGTATTAAGTGCATTTTCAACCTAGATTTTCAACTTACAATAGGTTTATCAGGATGAAACCCAATTGTAAGTTTAGGAGCATCTGTATTCAAAGAAGTAATGGCTGGAAACTTTCCAAATCTAATGAAAAACTTTAAACTACCCTATAAGAAGCTCAATGAACCTCAAGAAGGATAAACACAAAGAGATTCACATTCCAACACATTGTAGTGAAACAAAGAGAAAGAGATAATCTTAAAAGTAGCAGAAGAAAAATGATTTATCACATACAAGTGACTTCTAGTAAGATTAACAGTTGACTTTTTGTCAGAAACAGTGAATTTCAGAAGAGAACGGGGTAACATATTCAATGTGCTGAAGGAAAAAAAACCACAAAAACAAAACAAAAACACAAAACTATCTTTTTAAAAATGAAAAAAATCCCCAGATTAACAGAAACAGAGAAAATTTATTTATAGCAGAAATACTTCCAAGACCTATGAGGAAGTTTGTGAGGCTGAAAGAAAATTAAACTGGAGAGTAATTTAAATTCACATGAAAAACTCAAGGAGGACTGTTAAATGTAATTGTATAGGTAGCTATAAAAAAAGTATAATTACATATTTCTTCTTTTTTTCTCCAACTGATTTAAAAGTTGCAATATAATTTCACAAGATCTATGAAATTATATTGTTGGGCCTACAACATAGAGGCATAATGTGTTTGACAATATATTTGACACAAGGAGAGGAAAAAACTATACTGGAGTAAGAAAATGACATCATATGGTAACTCAAATCCAGAGAAAGAAAAGACGATGGTAATAATCTAAAGTAGAATCTAATAAATTAAGGTATACATTGTAATTCCTCTAGTGACTGCTAATAAAATAACTCAAAAATATAATCTAAAAGTCATTAAAGAAATTAAAATAATACACCAGAAAAATTATCCACTTAACACAAAAAGAATAAATAAAAAATAGAGAAACAAAAAAGACATGAGACTAAAGAGCAAAATGGGATTCAAGTCCAACTATATCAATAATAATATTAAATGTGAAGGAATGAAACAATCCAATCAAAAGGTAGAGATTGTCAGACCGACAAAAAAAGAAGATCCAACTATTTGCTGTCTATAAGAAATGCTTTAGATTCCAATCTAAAAATAGGTTAAAAATAAAAGGATGGTGTATAGTTTGTTTGTTTGTTTTCCCCAGCACTGCATATGTATCATTTCCCCACATCAGTTCTCCAACTCTCTGACACCAACTGGGTGCCCCAAAATTCAATCCTATTCTGATGCTATCTACCTGGAGTTAGTGTCAGATCCCACAAGTTAAAGGACTTAGTCCACAAGATCACTTTCAGTTTAGATGCCAGCTGCGAGTGGGATTCTCAGGTGACTCGAACTCTTGCCCAGTTAACAACAAGTTTGGGGCTTCCCACCCTCTCTCAGGTTCAATTATTTGCTAGAACAGCCCTCAGGACTCAGAAAAGCACTCTACTTACTATTACTGGCTTTGTGTCCGAATAAGGTGACTCATGGTAGTGGGCAGAAGTGGGCAGGGGCTGGTCACCAGTTTATTGTAAAGGAGACAAATGAAAAGCCAGATACAGTGGTACATAGGGCAGGGTCTGGAAGAGTCCCTGCACAGGAGCCACTGCCCTCCTGGAGTCAGGGTGCATCACCCTTCCAGCATGCAGATGCATTCAAACTTGGAAGCTCTCTGAACTTCATCATCTAGGGTTTTATTTTTGTTTGTTTGTTTGTTTGTTTTTCGAGGTTTCATTCATAGTCATGATTGATGAAATCATTGGCCATTGGTGATGGACTTCAGTCTCTAGTCCCTCTGCCTTCACTGAAGTGAGGTATTGCTCCTCACAAGAGGGCATTAGCTGCAGGGGTCTGCCCGCAGACCCTGACTCAAATGACAGATGAATAAAACGTACACTGACACACAGATATTCTGTTTTGCCAGTCCTGCTGAGTGTCTGACCACCTGCACACCAAGAGAGGTTTGTCACTGTGGCTGGCCCTCAGTAGCTCGCACTCCAGGCATTTATTTAGTATTGAATTAACAACAGAAGCTCTGAGTTAACACACTTGTGGATAATTAACATGGTTAAGAGAGTAGTTTTATGAATGATTGAAGTTCAGGTACCGCAGTCTAAAGTAAATACCATTAGGGGTCAATATCCCTGGTCAACCTACCGCCGAGAGGGCTATCTGGCTCAAAGTTTAGTTAATGGTGGTAGGGTAAACGGACGTAACTGGGGAAGCCTCTATTATCCCTAGTATTTACCCTATTGACATAATGCTCTAAGGTAAGAACCGGCCGCCTTCAGCCTGTTCAATTAATTACAAGCCATGTAATCTTTCGGCCTTCCAGAAAGGTTTGTGACTATTCCCTATAGCTTTCCCTAGTATTTCCCTTTAATATTTCTACCATCCTGAGTGAATCCCAACACTGGAGGTCAGGGGGTGGGGCCGCAAGTCACAATCCTCTAATTACATGATTAGTTTATCTGGTGACCAGCCCCTATCCTGAAGTATCTAGGCAGCCCACTGCTGCCCACTACCATGAGTCATCTCATCCAGATGTAAAGCCACTAAATTCCAAAGATTTTAGGAGATTTGTGCCAAGAATAGAGGATCAAAGACCAAGTATTTATTTTTTATTATTCTACAGATAAATACACACACACACACCACGCAAACATAAAAGCTGAACTATCATGAGAGATCTCAAGTATCTATACAAAGATGAAATGAAATAGACATTAAGAAAAAAGTGTTGCTAGAGACAGAGAGGAACATTTGACAATTCCCTAATACCTTGCAAAGAGGAATTAATGAGTGGAAAGAAGGGGAGAATCTGAAACTACAATAGTTGCTTACTCCTTTACCATTGGTTTAGGAACTGGTGAAGACCTCAACATGAGGAGGCCCCTTAGAGTAAAAAATGTCCCAGGAATATGAGCTAGGAGAAACAAAGTCGGGGGAAGAAGTCATATCTTGGAATCCCTTTCCCCACAAACCTCATAGATCAACTTTTAATTGGCCTTTACCATGATCTTCCTGTGAGCCCTCAGTAGAAATGATCTCATGATCAGGTTGAGTTCTAGAAAAATGTACATTTTATATCTTGTTAAGAACAAGATTGAGAGGACAGAAATGATTTGGTAGGATGGTCATTCCAGTTAATGGTTGAATGGAATGTGTGCCACAAAGAAGATTAAACTAAGAAAAATAAATGATGAACAATTATGAATGAAGGGGGAAAAAGCACTCAAGAAAATGAACGGTGTTTTAGCTATGAAAGGCGAAGTGTTTCAATTATTTTGCTATTTTAATGACAGTGATAATAAAACCAAAGGATTCATCAATCTTTCAAAAAACAAAGTACTTTTATAATCACACGTCACCATAGCACTATCAAATTGCATTTATTTAGGATCAACACACATAATAAAATTATCACTTTTAATTTTGAAAAGTAGGTGCTTGTTAGGATCATATCATTTACTTTCATTCTGTGAGTTAGATTCCTTCCTTTTTTGTGTGTGTGAGATGGGGTCTCACCCTGTCACCCAGGTTGGAGTGCAGAGGCATGATTTCTATTGTGAATCCATGTGGCCCTGGGCTTTATTCTTGCTGGCAATTGTTTTTATTATTGATTCAATCTCACTGATTGTTATTAGTCTGTTCAGGGTTTCTGTTTCTTCCTGATTTAATCTAGAAGAGTTTTATGTTTTCAGAAATTTATCCATTTCCCCTAGATTTTCTAGTTTGTGTTTACAGTAGTGTTCATACTAGTCATGAATGATCTCTTGTATTTCTATGGTTTTGGTTATAATGTCTCCATTTTTATTTCTAATTGAGCTTATTTAAATCTTCTCTCTTCTTGGTTAATCTAGCTAATGCTCTATCAATTTTGTTTATCTTTTCAAAGAATCAATTTTTTCTTTCATTGATCTTTTGTATTTTTTTGTTTTAATTTCGTTCAGTTCTCTGATCTTTGTTGTTTCTTTTCTTCTGCTAGCTTTGGGTTTCGTTTGTTCTTGTTTCTCTAGTTCCTTAAGGTATGATGTTAGGTTGTCAATTTGTGATGTTTCAGGCTTTTTGATGTAGGCATTTAGCACTGTAAACTTTCCTTTTAGCACTGCTTTTGCTGTATCCCAGGGTTATTGATAATTTGTGTTGCTATTATCACTTATTTCAAATAATTTTAAAATTTTAATTGTCATTTTATTGTTAAGCCCCAAATCAGTTGGGAGCAGATTGTATGATTTCCATGTATTTGTATAGTTTTGAGAGTTTCTTTTAAAGATGATTTGTAGTTTTATTCACTGTGGTCTGAAAACATACCTGATGTGATTTTGAGTTTTAACAAATTATTAAACTTGTTTTCTGGCCTATCATATGGTTTATCTTGAGAAATGTTACACATGCTGATGAGAAAAATGTATATTCTGCAGGTCTTGGGTAAAATTGTAAATATCTGTTAGCTTCATTTGTTCTAGAGTGTAGTTTAAGTCTATTATTGCTTTGTTGGCTTTTTGACTTGATGATATGTCTAGAGTTGTCAGTGGAGTGTTGAAGTCCCCTAGTATTATTGTGTTGCTTTTTATTTCATTTCTTAAGTCTAGGAGTAACTGTTTTATGAATCTGGCAGGTTCAGAGTTAGGTGTGCATATATTTAAGGTTGTAATATCTTCTTTTTGTTTTGATCCTTCTGTCATATACAATTACTTTCTTCGTCTATTTTTTTATTGTTTTTTTTTAAAGTCTGTTTTATCTGATATAAGAATAGTTACTACTGCTTGCTTTTGGCTTCCATTTGCATGGGATATCTTTTTCCATCCCTTTACTTTGAGTTTATGTTAATCCTTACATGTTAGGTGAGTCTCTTAAAAACAATAGATATTTGGTTTATGATTTTTATCCATTCTGCCAATCTGTATCTTTTAAGTGGGCCATTTATGTTCAATATTAATATTGAGATGTGAGGTATTGCTCCAGTCATCATGTGGATTGTTACCTAGGTACTTTATTTTCTTCACTGTGTTTTTGTTACATAGGCTCTGTGGGTTTTATGGCTTCAAGAGGTTCTATTCTGGCACATATTGACTTTTTATTTCAGGATTTAGAACTCTTTTTAGCATTTCTTGTAGGGCTTGTCTGGTAGTGACAATTCCCTCAGCATTTGTTTGTCTGAAAAATACTTTATTTCCCCTTGATTTATGAAACTTAGTTTTGTGACATAAAAAATTCTTAGCCGACAGTTGTTCTGTTTAAGGAGGTTGAAAATATGACCTCAATCCCTTTTGGCTTGTAAGGTTTCTGCTGAGAAGTCTGCTGTTAATCTTATGGGTTAGCGGATGCTTTAGTCTCAATGCTCTTGGAATTCTTTTCTACATTAACTTTAGATAGCCTGATGGCTGTATACCTTGGCGATGTCCTTTTTGCAGTGAAGCTCCCAGATGTTCTTTGAGCTTCTTCTATTTGGATATCTAATTCTCTAGCAAGGCCAAGGAAGTTTTCTAGTTTTCCAAATGTTTTGCTTTCGTTTCTCTCAGGAACACCAATTATTCTTAGGTTTGGTCATTTTACATAATCCCATATTTCTTGAATACTTTTTTATGTTGGTTTATGTTGCTTTTCACCTTTCACTTGTATCTCCTTGAGTAGCTTCATCATCAATCTTTTGAATTTATTATCTGGTATTTCAAAGGTTTCATCTCGGTTTGGATCCAGTGCTGGAGAATAATGTGATCTTTTGGGTGTGTTATAGAACCTTGTTTTGTCATATTGTCAGAATTATTTTTCTGGTTCCTTCTCATTTGGGTAGACTTCTTCTAATTGTTCTTAGTTTATATGAGATTTGACTGTATTCATTTTTTAAATTTACTTTTTCCCTTTAGGATATGACTTTAATGTTTATAGTTTATTGTAGCCTAATTTGGCTTTTGGTGCTTTCAGAGTGAATAGTTTGTATGAGTTCCTTGTTTTTTTGTATGGATCTTTGTATTATGGCTTTCTCAGATGTTGATTTTAGTAGCAATGTGCTTGGTATGTGAGCAAATGCACTGTCTCCTATGGAGTTGGAATGGTAGAGTTTTCCTGAAGTTTATCTCATTCCCCATGAGATTTATCTATTTATTTTGTCCCCAGTATTTTATTTACTGAGTTGAATAATTCAGGTTTCAGGCCAGTACATAAGGTGCCCCTGGGTAGAAACTGGTTGTGACTAAAGCAGATAGATAAATGCAATGCCCAGTGGTGGGCAGAGGTCCCAGCCTTGACAGAGGTGGCTGCGGGAGCTCTCAGTAAAACACACTGAGGTCCCATCAGGGGGAAGGGTGGGAGCCACTTCAGCTCCCCTACTGGGCCAGCAGGGAAGTGATCCAGCTCTGAGACTCACTCCTAACCCAGTGTTCCAGCTGTTCCAATCAGACAGGCACCTGTTTTCATCTGCAGGTATGTTGGTGTTCCAAGTAGAGAGGACTGTGGCTCTACCCGTGTGCAAACCTAAACCTGGAGGGCACTTCACCTGTGAGGATGCCGTTATCCTGAAGTTTTCCAGAAAGGCTGTCTATAGGTTCACCCATGCAGAGCTCCTGTGGGAGAAGCCCCAGCTGTGTCTGCAGTGGTAGATAAGGGGAAAAGAATTCCCCTTCCTCAAGACACTTCATGAGCACCAGGGCTGCCTGACCATTGGAGAGTCACAGGCTTCTCCTCAACCTCCTTAGCCCAGCACTCCACCTGTCCCTCTGCTGAAAGAGACTTTCTACAAGCAGAAAAGTCTGGGGACTCAAGGCCTGCCACCTGGATTCTTTTGTCCCATGGGGTGTTCCCTTAATGTGGTGCACTGCCCCTTACCCTAGGAGTAGGAGTCCCTGAGAACCAGACTACTGTGAATGCTGCTGCTCCTCTGGGTCTAGCCACCCAGTGGAGTTGCCACACTCAAGGCTAGTACTGGGGAATGTCTGCAAGGGATGTAGTGATGTGACCTATCCTCAAGTCTCTCAGTAGCAGGTACGACCACCAGCACTGGTGGGGGTGGTAGGGGGGTGACATAGACTCTGTGCGATTCCTTGATTAAAAATAACCTTAGTGTGTTGGCTTTCTCAAATGCCAGTTGTAGTCATAATGAACTGGTCAAATGGACACTCAGAACTTCCTAGTTAGCCCGGGTGTTACAGGCAATGGTGATAGCTGAGGTCATGTACAAGTTTTCTCCTTCCCGGGCACTTCATTATGCTACGTGGAGATGCTGTAGTGGATTGTGTCAGTTGGCCTGCAAACAGGAGGTGATGCTTGCAAGAGAACACCAGCTGAGGTGGTAGTGGTGGGATTTGTGCTTGCCTTATGTTACCCAGGAGAGGTACTTTGGTGTTTCGGGCAATGGGCTACCCTACAGAGCTCCCAAAATTTCTGTCCTTTGTGTTGAGCTGCAAAAACAGATAGAGGGGCAAAGCCAGGTAGGTGCTGGGTCAGGCAAGTCCATGCTCTGGTTCTGCATGTGTAAGACAAGCAGAAACCCCAGTGGAGGTCTGTGGCCAGTTCTCTGACCTCTGGGGTAATGTTCCAGGAAGTAGCACAGCTGTCTCTGTTGCACAGAAGTTTACACCGGGAGTGGGGAGTGGCAGGTAGAAGTCAGCCACACTCAGCTCCCACACACTTGGCAAGGCAGGCCTCACACCCGCAGGGTTCCACTAGCAGCAGCTAGCTAAGTTCCAGGCAGTCTGTGCGCAGAACTCAAAACCGCCACAGGCCATAAGCTTTCCCAGTGGAGATAGCAACCATAGCTTTCAGGCCACGCCCCTCCCAATCCGCCTATGAGGAGAGGGCACCCAGCTCCTGCATTGTGGCTGCAGCACACTTCCCGCTCACATCCCTGATTCTGGCCAAGGGAGTTCTTACCCACTCAAGATTATATTACAAATTTCACTTGGGAGCTTCTCTCAACCTGCAGCCACCACATGAGTTGGAGCTTCTCTCAACCTGCAGCCACCACATGAGTTAGCTGACTGACTTCTGTGAGGTTCCCGGTGAGGTAGGATCAAGAATGGCTTCTGTTCATATGGGTTGGAGATTGGATGTGGGTTGGCTTCTGTTCATATGGGTTGGAATGCATGTGAGGCTCTTCTCGCCATTTCTACTTTTATATTTCCCACCTCTCCCTAAGTCAGTTCCATTACTGGGTAGGGTTCAGGCCTTCTCCTGTGGCCTGTATTGCCAGGTCCACCAGTAGGAGTGTGAATCCTGGAGACAGTTTACCCCTCTTTCACACTCTGGAGACTAGCAGTTTTCTACCTGCCTCATGATGTAGGCTACAGCCTGCCGCTTATTTCTAAGAGCCTGTGGTTTCTTTCAGTTTTCCTGTTAAGTTTCTGTGTTGCTTCTTGGTAACATGTTTACAGCATGAATCTCTATACACTATTGTGCCTTTCCAAGTGGGACACGCATGCTAACAATGCCGCCAATCCACCATCTTCTACTTTGTTGATTGTTTCCTTTGCTGCGCAGAAGATTTTGAGCTTGGTGTGACTCCATTTATCCATTTTTGCTTTGGTTGCCTGTGCTTTTGAGGTCTTACTCCAAAAATCTTTGCCCAGACCAATATTCTGGAGAGTTTCCCCAATTTTTTCTTTGTGTTGTTTCATAGTTCAAGATCTTAGATTTAAGTCTTTAATCTATTTTGATTTGATTTTTGTACTTTGAAAGAGATGGGGTCAAGTTTCATTCTTCTGCACATGGATATCCAGTTTTTCCAGTACCATTTATTGCAGAGACTGTCCTTTCCCCAATTATATTCTTGGCATTTTTGTTGAAAATGAATTGACTGTAAATTTATGCATTTATTTCTGTGTTCTCTCTTCTGTTCCATTGGTCTGTCTGTTTTTATGCCAATATCATGTTGTTTTGGTTACTATAGCTCTGTGGTATAGTGTGAAGTCAGATAACGTGATTCCTCCAGTTTTCTTCTTTTTGCTAAGGATTGCTTTAGTTGTCCTGGGTCTTTTGTAGTGTCATATAAATGTTAGGACTTCTTTCTTTTTCTGTGAAGAATGTTTTTTGTATTTTGACACAGATTGCATTGAATCTGTAGATTTCTTTGGGTAGTATGAACATTTTTAACAATATTGATCCTTCCTCTCTATGAACATGGGAATATATTTCCATTTTTTGTGTGTCCTCTTCAATTTCTTTTATCAATGTTTTATAGTTTTCATTGTAGAGATCTCTCACCTCATTGGGTAGGATTATTCCTAGGCATTTAATTTTATTTGTAACTATTATAAATGAGATTACTTTCTTGGTTTCTTTTTCAGATTATTCACTGCTGTTAGAAGTGCTACTGAGTTTTGTGTGTTTATTTTGTATCCTGCAAATTTACTGAATTTGTTTATAGTTCTAATAGTGTTTTGGTGTCATCTTTAGGGTTTTCCAAATATAAGATCATATCATCTGCAAATAAGGATAAGTTGACTTCCTCCTTTCCAATTTGGATGCTGTTTATTTCATTCTCTTGTCTGATTGCTCTTGCTAGGACTTCTAGTACATGTTGAAAAAACAGCAGTGAAAATGGGCATCCTTGTTTTGTTCCGGATCTTAGAGGAAAGGCTTTCAGTTTTTTCCCCCTTCAATATGATACTAGTTATGAGTTTGTCATATATGGCTTTTATACTGTTGAGGTATGTTCCTTCTTTACCCATTTCTGAGGGTTTTTATCAGGAATGTTAAATTTTATCAAATGCTTTTTTGTCATCAGTTAAAATGATCATATGGGTTTTGTCCTTTGTTCTGTTTTTATGATATATCAGATTGATTGATTTGTGTATGTTGAATTATCCTGGCAACTATGGGATGAATCCCCCTTGATCATGATGCAAGATCCTTTTAATGTGTTATTGAATTTTGTTTGCTAGTATTTTGTTGTGTCTATGTTCATCAGAGTTATTGGCCTATAGTTTTCTTCTTTTGTTGTGTCTTTGTCTGGTTTTGATATGAGGGTAATACTGGCCTTACAGAACAAATGTGGAAGTATTCCCTTCATGATTTTGGGGAATAGTTTGAGTAGGATTAGTATTAGTTCTTCTTTAAGTGTCTGGTAGAATTCAGCAGTAAAACCATCAGGTCCTGGGCTTTTCTTTGTTGGGAGACTTTTAAATTACAGTTTCTATCTTGTTACTTGTTATTGGTCTATTGAGGTTTTATATTTCTTCATGGTTCCATGTTGGTAGGTTGTATGTGTCTATAAATGTATCCAATTGTTCTAGGTTTTCCAACTTATTGTCATATGGTTGCTCATAATGTTCTCTAATAATCCTTTGAATTTCTGTAGTATTGGCTGTAATATCTCCTTTTTTATATCTGATTTTATTTATTTGGGTTTCTCTCTTTTTTTCTTAGTCTGGCTAAAGGTTTGTCAATTTTGTTCATTTAAAAAGCTTTTTAAAAAACTTTTCATTTTATTGATACTTCATGTTTTCTTAGTCTCAATTACATTTATGTCTACTCTGACCTTTATTATTTCTTCTATTAATTTTGAATTTGATTTGCTCTTGCTTTTCTAGTACTTTATGATGCATTGTTATTTCTTTGAAGTTTTTCTGCTTTTTTGATGGAACTGTCCATTTTTATACACTTCCCTCTTGGTTCTGCTTTTGCTGTATCTCGTACGTTTGTGTATGTTTCACAAAATTTTTAAATTTCCTTTTTAATTTCTTCATTGACCCAATGGCCATTCAGGAGTGTAATGTTTAATTTCCATGTGTTTGTATAGTTTCTAAAGTTCCTTTGTTACTAATTTCTAGTTTTATTCCATGGTGGTTGGAAAAGTTACTTGATATGATTTCAGTTTTTCTGAATTTTTTGGGATTTGTTTTGTGACCTACCATATGGTCTATCCTTGAGAATGTTCCATAAGCAGAGGAGAAGAATGTGTATTTGGCAGGTACTGGATCAAATGCTCTGTAAATGTCTATTAGATCCATTTGGTCCATAGTACAGATTAAGTCTGATGTTTCTTTGTTGCTTTTTTGTCTGGATGATTTGTCCAATGTTAAAAGTAGGTTGTTGACGTTCCCAACAATTATTGTATTGGGGCATATCTCTCTGTATACCTCTAATATTTGCTTTATATATCTGTATGCTTCAGTATTGGGTGCATATATATTTACGAGTGTGATATCTTCTTGCTGAATTGACCACTTTATCATTATATAATAAGGCCGGGCGCGGTGGCTCAAGCCTGTAATCCCAGCACTTTGGGAGGCCGAGACGGGTGGATCACGAGGTCAGGAGATCGAGACCATCCTGGCTAACACCATGAAACCCCGTCTCTACTAAAAAATACAAAAAAAACTAGCCGGGCGAGGTGGCGGGCGCCTGTAGTCCCAGCTACTCGGGAGGCTGAGGCAGGAGAGTGGCGTAAACCCGGGAGGCGGAGCTTGCAGTGAGCTGAGATCCGGCCACTGCACTCCAGCCTGGGAGACAGAGCGAGACTCCGTCTCAAAAAAAAAAAAACAAAAAACTAAGGTTTGCCCAAGGACTATAGTTTTTGTGGCCTGACTGCCCCTCAGATTTATTCTGAACCACGGGTCACGTGAGTCAGCTAAAGGTGGAGCCAGCCAGGACTCCTGCTGGGGATAATTTCCCTCTGGTCCGGGGTTTATCTAAATGCTCCCTCCGTGGGTACCAGTAGAAATCTGTTTTGGGTTGTATTTCACAACACTGTGACAGGGCTACAGGGAGTTCCAGTGCAAAGTCCCACACTCACTTCGGTCTCTTTCTCCCAAGCACACAAATTCTCCATCCACATGTATAGCACTGAGGAGGGCTGGGAGAGGGGTGGTGGAGGCAATGCAAGACTGTCTTTCCTACACTATTCAATGCCTCTATCCTTGATATTATGTTAAAATCAGGTACTATGATTGCTCACCTGATTTTTTTTGGTGTTTATGAAGGTGCTTTCTTGCATGGATAGTTGTTCAATTAGATATTCTTTCAGAGGGACAATTGCTGAAGGGTTCTATCTGGCCATCTTGTCCTGTTCTCCTCTTGCACAGATTTTAAAAAATAATTCCCATTGGAATCCATATTCCCAAATAGCATGATAAATCCCTGGTGCTTGACTTATGGAATGTTATGTAAAACAGGGTGATGAATATTTAGAGGCTAACATGGTTTAAATTAATTAAGTTAATTAACAATTAATTTGTAAATAATGAGATCGAGTTGTTTTCATTTAAATTTTGTCCTGTCTCAGCTGTCCCTGAAATCAGAGGAGCTTATCCTTAGAAGCAGTTAACGCATGCAACATCAGTTTTAAGGAGCCTTGAGTAAATTTTACTTGATAAACCCTTTTGACATTTGCAAGGTGAATTCACTTTTAAGAGGGAATGTTAGTGCTGAGAAGCATTCTAGGCCATCTGGCCCAACCCTTTCATTTTAGGAATGAGGGTAATGAAAGGGCTTTCACTTCTCCCTTTCTTTCAAACCATCACATTCAGCTGGCTCCAAATTCTTACAGTTTTAATTTCTAAATATTTCTCTAATTCATCTTTTTTTCCCTTTCCCTGCTCCCACTGTTTGTTCATGAGGTCATCAGATTTAATCTGGAAAACTGGCTTTTCTACGTTCTTCTTACTTCCTTTAAAATCCATCTTACATACAACCTCCAAATTCAGTTATTTAAAAAGAAAATCATAAAAAGATGCTCAGGATCACTAATCACTAGGGAAATGCAAATCAAAGCCGTAACAAGAGATCACTTCACACCCCTTAGGCTAGCTATAATATAACTTAAAAAAAAACAAGTTTTATCAAGAATGTGAAGAAATTGGAACTCTCATACCTTGTTGGTAGGAATGTAAAATGGTGAAGCTGCTGTGGGAAACAGTTTGGTGGTTTCTTAAATAGAACTACTATATGACCCAGCAACTCCACTCCTAGGTATAGTAAAAAAAAGTCTGAAAACAGACATCAAACACTTGTACATAAAAGAAACTGAAAAGAGGCACCCAAACACTATGTATAGCAGCACTATTCACATTAGCCAAAAGGTGGAAACAACCCAAATGTTCATCAACGAATGAATAGATAAACATAATGTTTCATAGCCCTACAATGGGGTATTATTCAGCCATAAAAGGGAGTGAGGCCGGGTGCAGAGGCTCACGCCTGTAATCCCAGCAATTTGGGAGGCCAAAGCGGGCGGGCAGATCACCTGAGGTCAGGAGTTTGAAACCAGCCTGGCCAACATGGTGAAACTCTGTCTCTACTAAAAATACATAAATTAGCTGGGCGTGGTGGTGGGTGCCTATAATCCCAGCTATGGGATTGACTTATGGAATGTTATGTAAAACAGGAAGCTGTTTTGTATAACAGGGAAGCTGAGGCAGGAGAATCGTTTGAACCCGGGAGGCAGAGGTTGCAGTGAGGCGAGATTGCACCACTGCACTCCAGCCTAGGCGACAAGAGCGAAACTCCATCTCACAAACAAAAAAAAAAAAAAAAAAAAAAAAAAAATTGAAGTACTGACACGTGCTACAACATGGAAGAACTTCAAAAGCATTATGCTAAGTGGAAGAAGACAGACACAAAAGGTCACATATAGTGTAATTCCTTTTATAAGAAACATTCAGAATAGGTAAATTCACAGATAGAAAGCAGATTGAGGGTTGTCAGGAGCTGGGAGGAGTGGGGGGAGTGGCTACTTAATGGGTACAGGCTTTCTTTTGGGGTGATAAAAATGTTTTGGAACTTGATAGAGATGGTGGTTGCACAACACTGGGTGTACTATATGACACTGAATTATACACTTTAAACAGTTAATTTTATGTTATGTGGATTTTATCTCAATTTTTAAAAAAATGTCAGAAAAAGTGTAGCAGGAAGACATTATTAAAAAAAAGGGTCCGAGTGATACAATGTGAGAAGGACTCGAATTGCCTTTGCTAACTTTGAAGGTGGAAGGGGCCATGAGCTAAGGACTGTGACCATGCTCTAGAAGCTGGAACAGGCAAGAAAATGGATTCTCCCCTCAAGCTTCGGAAGGGAATGCAGCTCTGCCTACACTTTGAGTTTAAACTAGTGAGACCTGTTTCAGACTTCTGACTTACAGAACTGTGAGATGATTTGATGTTGTTTAAGCTGCCCAAACAAAACGAAGCAAAGCAAAGCAAAGCAAAGACCTGTAATCCTTAGCATATGACACCTCCTTCCACCAAAATTTTTCCAAGATACTTCATTGCTGCTGAAAGACAATGTGCCATGAAAGCCACACTCAAATTTGGTCCCTACTAACCTCTCCACGAGTCTCATACATCACTCCTGTTGGCAGTGCTACCCTTTCTAGTGCTTCTTTTCCAGCACCCTTGGCCTGATTTTCATCTACTTCTGCAGGACTCAGTTGAGACTGCTCCTCTCCAGGCCATGTTAAGTTTCCTTCCTCAGTGCTCCATAGCATCTTGGAAGCGTCTCTATCCTTGCAATTGTGACCTTTGGCTTATATGCTGATTGTGTATTCCTGGAAGTCAACATATATCCTTAAAGTTTCAGGACCTATATCACACCCTCCCCTACTTCCTGCAGAGAATAGTGCTTATAAAAGTTTGTTGAATGAACAACTGTACAGAATTTAGTCCACAGAGGAAAAGTGGCTTATAAGCGTTATTAGCAGAAGTGGGGTTGAGTCTTCTCCCCAGGTTGGTGCTCTTACCAGCTGCCTAAAAATATTCAGAAAAAAAATTGCCCAGTAATGTTATCAGATATGTCTATGCAGAATCTGTTGTTTGTGGGCCAGAATACTTAAGAAAATATTACTCTTTCTCCTTGTACCTTTCCTTTCGCAGTTCCCCAAGTGTAACCAAACCCTTTGGTGATCTTTTGGCTTAGAAAAAGTTTTTGTTATGGACCAGAAGCAGAAGTTGTCAGTAATAATTTCTCTTCCTGGCTTTTCTTTTCCTAAGCCTCAGCTTTGACAAGTTCATGCAAAGTATTTTAAGGACAATTAGAAGGGGGTAGATTTTTTTCCCCACAGATCAAAATAAAAGGTCAAAGACGTATACGTATTTGAATTAGATGGAAGGGGAGAAGGAAAACCCATGCCGTATTGCATGGTCAAGGCCTATGCAACTGGAAAGACCTTCCAGGGAGGGTGTGAGAGTGGTAGTTGTACCTTAGGTACTGGTGCAGTACCTAAGCTGCCCAAACAAAACAAAGCAAAGCAAAAGACCTGTAATTCTTAGCATATGACACCTCCTCCCACCAAAACTTTTCCAAGATACTTCATTGCTACTGAAAGACCAGAAGCAAAGAAAAGGTGCAGCAGCAAAGAAATGCCTGTTCAAGGAAACACTCTGGGCTTGGCTAATGAGGATGCAGGGGCACTAGGGAGACACCGATCATTAAATGTCTTTCCACCAATTTCCATGCACTACCTAGCCTCTTGGATTCTGGTGTGACTGTATGCTGTGAAGGGGCTTTGGAGGGATGGAAGCCCCACAAATTAGTGTGAAGGGGTCTAAGAATTGTACCTAGTTTAAGGGAAAAAATTATATTTCTCACATCTTTGAATTTGTGAACTAAGATTAATACACACTTAAATATTGATAAATGGATGAAAGCATCAAGCTATGGAGGAAAGGGGGATCAAAATGAACCCCTCACCCTCAAATATCTCTTCTGGAGACCTGCTTTAGTGCCTGAAATTATCACATTTTGGTTTTTTTAAAACCTTATTTTAATAAAGTCACTGAAGGAGGCAAGAGTATATGTTGCAAGGACTGTTGAATAGAAAGCCAAAGACCTGGGTCAATTTCCAATGCATTGAACCAGACTGTGAAGGAAGTAGTTTGCCTTTGATGTTAACCTTCTGGGTGGTGCTTCTCCCCACTTCCTCTGCCCATCTCCAGAATAAGCTGTGTTTTCAGGACTTTTCTTTCCTTATCAAAATCGGTGAGAATAATCCGGGAAAGTTTCAGGAGACCTACTCTGTCTTCAGGTACCTACCGGTTAGGAGAAGGAGAAGAAATGAATGTGACATATGAAATTATTGCCAGACATCATCACTGTGGTGTGGAATAGTTTATCAGATCATCCAGTCACCTAAGAAAACAATTCTTGAGATGGAATGAATAATTGTGTCTCCCCAAATTCATATGTTGAAACCTTAATCCCAATATGATAGTGCTTAGCAGTGGGGCTTTGGGGAGGTAATTAGGTCATGAGGGTGGAGCCCTCATAAATGTGATTAATGCCCTTATAAGATGGGGCCAGAAAGTTAGCTAGTTCTCTGTCTGCCACATGAGGATCCAAGGAGAAGGCAGCTGTCTGGAATCTAGAAGAGGGCCCCTATCAGAACCCAACCATGCTGCACCCTAATCTCACACTTCCAGCCTCCAGAACTGTGAGAAAGTAAATTCTTATTGTTGAAGTCACCTAGTCTATGGCAGTCTGTTATAGCATCCTGTATTGACAATGTTTCAAGGGAACAGTGATTAGAAAGGAGAAATTTTGACTAATTGGGAGGAGGAGGAAGTTATTAGCAAAGGTTAGGACTGTGGGTACTATTGAGGTATGGGTTGGGGGACTATGTAAGGAAATGTATGGCTGCAAAGTAGACTGTACACAACCAATATGGCAGAAGCACCAGAGTCTCTGGGCTAAGGAGAGGCAGTGTCTTGGTTTGGGCTGCCATAACAAAATACCATAGTGTGGGTGGCTTAAGCAATAGAAATTAATTTTCCTAGAATTATGGAAGCTGGACATTTGACATCAGGGTGCCAGCATGGTTTGTTTCTGGTGAGGGCTCTCTTCCTGGCTTCCAGCTGTTTTTTTGCAGTGATCTCACAAGCCCTTTCTTGGGTCCTGAGCCTAGAGGGTGAGGGAGAGGAAAGGATCTTCTTCTCTTCTTCTTCTTACAAAACCACCAATCCTATCAGATTACTGCCTCTCCCTTATGACATCATTTAGCCACAATTACTTCCTAAAAGCCCTATCTCCAAACACAGTCCCTTTGAAGGTTAGGGCTTCAACCTATGAATTTTTGGAGTGGGTTAAGGGGGACACAATTTAGTTCATAGCAGACAAAGAAAGAAAGAGGTGGGAAGAACAGAGAACCTATCTCCTAACTTCACCTCCAGTGATACTCGTTTCTTCATAACACTTTCCTCTTTAAAGAACAGCAAATCCACTTCATTTTTCTAATAGAATTATGAGAATATAGAGAGTACACTGCTTTTGCTTTACATGAAAGACAAGTGTTTTGTAATAACTAATGGTGAACTAGAAGGGAGGCCTTGAGCATTCCAAACACATTTCTAGGGCACCAGAACTCACAAACGTGGGATTAATCACCAGACACTGAAAATTCAATGGTACTATTGTGTAGATTACACATAACAAAGCTCACCAGTCCTGACAGGCGTGATCTGTTTACTGCCCTAGTGGTGGTAAAATTGAACACTTGTCAAATAGGATGCTTTTGTTAGTTCCTTTTTACAGTTTAGTATCCATGTCATCAGGAATGATTTGCATGTAGGTCACAGATTCATATCTGTTGGTGAAGTCAAATTACTGGTGAGGAGTATTGTGGGCAAGGAGAGGCTTTTGCGTGTTGGCGTTGTGCAAGAGTGTTGCTATCAGAGTCTGAAAATCAGCCTTCACTTGAGATTTGACAAGTTGAGGTGCTGGAAGTGTGACTTCCAATTTGGATCAGTTTGTCACTTTCAGCTTCATTAAAATACAACTGTGGATGATCTTAGCTGATAATTGACAAAACATTCTGTGTTTTGCTAGAAGGTTCTTTTAGGGATGCTCCCAGTCAAACTTGATTAAAGGGGAAGTTTTATGTAATTGTTAAAAGCAACTTTTGTAGCTTATGTTCAGTGAAGTTTAATGTGACACCCAAAATATAACAATACCCTTGCTGCGTGTTTTGTAAAAGGAATAGTGAAAGCTTTCATGCTCTTATTTGTAACTGAGGCCATGGGCTTATGCCATCATTAAATAAATATTTCAAGGATAAAGTGAAATAGTACCTCAGAGGGTCTAATTGCGCTCCTTTGAAGTAACAGTCATATAATCTCTCTTTTCCTCTCTACCAGGTGGGTTTTATTTGAGTGAATGGAGAGATAGCTTGTTTCTGCTTGGGCAGCAGTCCACAAACCAGGTGGCAGGTAGTATCTGAATTTAGGTGTCTATTCCACTCATTCATTTTTTTCCCTTTCTAACTAAATCACAACAACCAGAGGCATATAGTAAATATAAATTTGTCAACTCGACCACATAAAAATTAACAAAAATTCTTGCCCCTCAAATAAGCAAAATTAAATGACAAATGACAAGCTGGACAAAATAATTTCATGGTGTTAACAAAGAGTTAATTTCCTAAATACAGTAGATTGGCATCATTAATGATAGTTATGTTCTATAAAGTCACTGAGAAAGCTGAATTAGTGACTACTGAACTATTGCTCTGATGGGAAACAAAGGGTTAGTTTCCTGTGAGAGCCTTTGGTCACAACATGTTCCTCAACTAATCAATATATAACCTTGTTCTGTATGTGTTTCTGTTTAAAGACACCTTATTGAATACATATTGTTGTTATATATTCTTTAGTATATAATGTTCATTAACATTGAACTCATGGTTAGCAGTGCTATAACTCATGCCTTAAAAAAGCTTATCTAACACCTGGATTTTCTCCATAGGCACACCACAGCCTGCTTACCCTTAGGAACACTAGAGAGCTCTGCAGCCCTACATTTAGGGGCCATTTTCAACAGCAAAATCACCAGTAAAAAAAAGCACAAAAATGTGGAAAATATGGCACTAAATAGACCATGAAAAGACACTTGTTTACAGTATGAGAGCCAGAACAGGAAGGCAGAGAGTCACCTTGTTTGACCTCAGCTAACAAATGTTTCGCTGCTCTGTGCCTGTCTGTGAGTGACCATGATGACCCTGTGAGTATTGATATGAAGATTACAGATAATTTTGAGTAGATTTGCAAAAAAAAAAAAAAAGAGAGAGATCCTCATTATTCTTGAATTCAAGAATAATTATTATTCAAGAATAATGAGGATCAATTTTATATTTAAAGGGTTTACAAAAAACAATATGAAAAAGACCACCTGCCCATTAGAAAAATGGGCAAAGGTAATTATATTAGTCCATTTTGCATTGCTATAAAAGAATACCTGAGACTGAGTAATTTACAAAGAAAAGAGGTTTATTTGGCTCACAGTTCTGCAGATTGTATAAGAAGCATGGTGCCAGCATCTGCTCAGTTTCTAGTGAGGCCTAAGGAAGCTTATAGTCATGTGGAAAGAAAGGGGATCTGCTGTGTCACATGGCAAGAGAGAGAGCAAGAGAGAGGGGAGGAGGTGCTGGGGTCTTTTAAACAATCAGCTCTCGTGTAAACTAGAGGTGATTGCACCAATTCATCACCAAGGGGATGGCATTGAGCCATTCATGAGGGATCTACCCTATGACCCAAACATCTTCTACTAGGCCCTGCCTCCAACACTGGGGATCACATTTCAACATGAGATTTGGAGGAGACACTCAAACTGTATCAGTAATGAACAGACAGATCTCAAAATAGGAAAGACAAATGACTCCTAAATATATGAACAGATGCTCAACCTCCCTCATAATAAGAAAAATGATCACATTAAGATAAAATTATATTGAGATGCCATTTTTAAACCTATCAGATTTTCAAAGATAAAGAATTTTTAATAAACTATTGTGTTGAAGAGACAGTGAGGAAATAGGCACTCTCATACTTTGCCTATGTGGGTATAAAATGATACAATATTAAATACTAAATCCCATGCCCTTCCCCATGACCACGTCTGGTACTTAGGGATACCACAGTACTCTTTTCTCTACCCCTGACCCCTTTAAAGTTATAGTTTTTTATGTTTATGTACATATGTTTCTAAGCAGGAGCGTAGGATGAGAAGAAGGTGGAAGAGAGTATGCAATATTGCTTTATCCTACTTCTCTATATTCATTTATATCTTATTTGTATCTAATTGTATCTTCCTACTAGTGGACACCAAGCATTCCTACCCTGGGTCTTTAATGATAAAAATCTAGGTCTTGCATTCTCCCCATTTCAGATCAGTCTCAGGCTATTTTCAGATGCCTCTCCTTTTTTTCTGCTGTTAAATTTATCTGATAGAATTCTGAATTCCTTCTCTGTGTTATCTTAAATTTATTTGGGTTTCCTCAAAACAGCTATTTTGGATTATCCATTTGAAAGGTCACATATCTCTGTTTCTCCAGGATTGGTCCCTGGTGCCTTATTGCATTTAGTGAGGTCATGTTTTCCTGGATGGTCTTGATACTTGTAGATGTTTATCTGTGTCTGGGCATTGAAGAGTTAGGTATTTATTGTAGTCTTTGCCGCCTGGGCTTGTTTGTACCTGCCCTTCTAGGGAAGGCTGTCCAGATTTTTGAAAAGATTTAGGTGTTGTGATCTAAGCTGTATCTGCTTTAGGTGGCCTCCGAAGCCCAGTATCGCTGTGGTTCTTGCAGACTTGTAGAGGTACTGCCTTGATGGTCTTGGACAAGATCCAAGAGAATTCTCTGGATTACCCAGAAACTCTTATTCTGTTTTCTTACTTTCTCCCAAACAGAGTCTCCTTCTCTATTCTGAGCCACCTGAAGCTGGGGGTGGAGTGACACAAGCACCCCTGTGGCCACCACCACTATGACTGTGCTGGGTCAGACCTGAAGCCAGCATAGCACTGGGTCTTGCCTAAGGCCTCCTCTAACCACTCTCTGGCTACTGCATATGTTTGCTCAAGGCCTAGGGCTCTACAATCAGCAAGTGGCAATACCAGCTAGGCCCATGTCCTTCCCTTAAGGGCAGAAAGTTCCTTCAGGCCCCAGGCAGGTCCAGAGGTGCTGTCCGGGAGCCAGCAACTAGAGTCAAAACCTTGGAAATCTACCTAGTGTTCTATTGTACCGCAGCTGAGCTGGCACTGAAATCACAAGACACAGTCCTTCCCATTCTTCCTTCCTCTTTCAAAAGGCATAGAGCTTCACCACTGCCTCCGCAGGCCCATGGGGGGTACTGCCAGACTTCCTACAAAGTACCCTTAAAGCCCAAGCAAGGGCTCCTCAATCAGCTTGTGGTGGATGCTGCCTGGCCTGGGACCCATCCTCAGGGGAATGGGCTCTGCTGTAGCCCAGGGCAGGTCCAGAAATGTCATCTAAGAGCTGAGTCCTGGAATCGGGGACCCCAAGAGACTGCTTGGTGCTCTACCCCACTGTGGCCAAGCTAGTACCTAAGGTGCAAGTCAAAGTCTGCTTTTGTTTTCCTTCTGCTTTTCTTAAGCAAAAGGAGTCTTGCCTTGTAGCCGCCACAGCTGGGAATGTGCTGAGTCTCACCTGAAGCCAGTAAGTCTCAGTCTCACTTAATGGCCCTCCACGTAGCACCTGGGTATCGCTGCTGGTTATTCGGGCCCCAAGGGCTCTTCAGTTAGCAGGTGATGAAATGCTGCCAGGACTGTGTCCTTCTCTTTAAGGAAGCAGGTTCCCTTCTGCCCCAGTGTGTGTCTAGGAATGTTGTTCAGGAGCTGGGGCCTGGAACGGGGACCTCATGACTCTGACCAGTGCCCTATCCTGCTGTGGCTGAGCTGGTATCCAGGATGCAAGACAGAGCCCTCCCCACTCTTCCTTCTCCTTTCCTTCAGCGGAAGGAATGTGTCTCTTTTGGAGCTGCAAACTGTGCGGCCTGGGATTAGGAGAAGGGTGATTCCAGTACACTCTTAGCTGCCGCAGCTGTTGTCTTAGTAGTTGTGTGCCTCCTCAATCCACTGTTTCTGGGCCCAGTTCAGCCCTAGGACTTGTCTAGGAGTTGCAGCCTGGACTGCCTTTCAAGTTTATTTAGACCCCCAGAGTGCTTTAGCCTGCTGTGGAGAGGCTTGCAAGAGCTCAAGCTCCCGCTGGAATTGGTGATTCCCCTCTGGCTAGGGCTAGTTTAAATGCTCTCTCTACAGGTGAGTGGTTTGGTTTTCCTTTCTGCTGTAACAGGACAGCACTGAGTTCAATGTGTCACGATTGCTTCACTTTCCCTCTCCTAGAGCTCTGAAATGCCCTTCTCTCCACCCACACCATCGCTGTTGGAGGAAGGGGGCAAATGGGAGAGTGGGGAGTGGGGAATAGGGGATTGGGGAGGGATGACATCTGTGATTTAAGACTGTTTTTTCGGGCCAGGCGTGGTGGCTCACACCTGTAATCCCAGCACTTTGGGAGGCCGAGGCAGGCAGATCACGAGGTCAGGAGTTTGAGACCTGCCTGGCCAGCATGGTGAAACCCCATCTCTACTAAAAATACAAAAAAAATTCGCCAGGCATGGTGGCACACGCCTGTAGTCCCAGCTACTTGGGAGGCTGAGGCAGGAGAATTGTTTGAACCTGGCAGGCGGAGCTTGCAGTGAGCTGAGATCAGGCCACTGCACCGCAGGCTGGGCGACAGAGTGAGACTCCGTCTCAAAAAAAAGGCTTTTTTCTACCTCTTATGTGCCTCTTTTAGTCATATGAAGTTAAAACCAAGTACTGTGAGTGCTCACCTGATTTTTGGTTCTTATGAAAGTGCTTTTTTTTCTATAGACAGTTGTTAAATTGGTGTGGTTGTGTGTGTAGGTCGCTTGGTGGAGACTTCTGTTCCACCGTCTTGCTTTGAATCCTCCTTTTAATCTTCTGTAACTATTCAAAATCTCAAGACCCCTGTCTTGTTTCAACCCTTCACATCAAATTTTCATAGCTCTTAACTTATAGAGAAAATTGAAGCCATGAAGTATAAAATGTCTTGACTTGTCCCCTATCTCTAAAAGATTTGTCTAGATATCAACTTAGCCTTACTTTTCCCCCTTATAGATGAAGGATGACGTTTCTTGAATCTAAGTTCAACTTGCTAGAGGCTACCTCTCTTTGTTCTCATGCAGGTTGAAACTCTCCCTCTCTACTGATTTGTTTTATAAAGATTCTCACATTTCCTTAAAAAAAAAAACAAAAAAAAACAACTCTCTTTACCTTGTTACCACTCTGGTTACTGGTATTTCTTACTCATGCTTCTTTTCTCAGCCAAGCTTCCCAAAAACATGTCTTTTCATCCTGCCTCCTCTTCCTCCCTTTTCTCTTCACTGTGGGATTCACAGTAAGCTACTGTCCACAGCCCCACTCTTTGGAAACTGTTATGCTAAAGGTTATACTTGTCTTCTCAAATGTAGCAGCCAGTGGAGAGGTTTTAATCCTTGTCTTAAGAGACCTCTTACTGGATTCACAGTGTTAGCTAGCTAGTTTTTTCCTCTTAAAACCCTCTACTCCTGTGACTTGGGTGACATCACTCTACTTGTTTTATCCCATTTCTTGAGTACTCCTTGTCAGAAGCGAGTCTTCCTTTTACCCATTAAACATCCATGTTCTGGAGAATATGTCAGCTACCCGCAGCTCTTCTTACCCTATCGTTGTTTCCTAAACAACCAAATCCATTAATTTTATTTACTTCCAACATGTGAATCACTAAACTTCCATCTCTAAAAGTGAACCCTCCAGCCATGAACATATTTGACATCTCCACCTGGAGGCCACATAAGAACATGTCTGAACTGAATGCAACATGTCTGCTACCCTCATTCTCTTTCAACTTGCTTTCTTCCTGCCTTTGATTTCTCCATGTGCTGCTGGAGGAAGGGGGCAAATGGGGGAGTGGGGACACCCCACACCCATCCCAAGTCACCCCAAGCCACATGTGGTCAATAGTGAAGTCTTTCAGGGCATATTTTGATTTGATTTTGCACCAGTCACAGTCCTGGCAGGAACCTGATGGCATGAGCAAATGATGTGACTAAGGAGTGTGAAAACCACTGTGTAAAGGGACTTGTTACAAAATGTGGGCAGGATTTAGGGAAACCATAAAAGAATGGCACCGTGCACTGGACTAGAACAGCAGAGAGCGCCCACCACTCTCATCCTGACAGGGCAAGAAGAAGGGGAGGTGACCAGAACCTGGAGGCTGTGCCTCTCCAGAGAAGACTGCCTGGTAAGAGCTATCATCTGGCCAGGAAGGAGGAAGGGAAAATAATCTGAGACTCACTTTCCTCCTATCCTTCTTCTACGGGTGCCTACCACTGGCTGAACTCAACTGGAAGGGAGTGGACGAGGAGCTGATTGAGTCAGTCCATACAGATCTGCCTCCTCAGTTAGAGAGCTGGGTGGAGAAGTGAGGAGGACGGATCTGGAGGGTCAAGTGGAAAATATCCAGGACAGACTCCTGTGGGGACTCAGCATACAGCTGTTACTATTTATATTAGGGTTTTGCTGACCTTGATGCAATTTCATACGTTTCCTTTCTCAGTCTCTAACATTCTTTCTGTTTTTCCCCTTTGGCTCTGGCTTTCTCCCACTTTTCTTTCAAACTGGCTTTCTGCCTCTGGCTGAGTCCATATGTCCCAAGAGTTCTGGCATCATGTAAGGCTCTACTCAGGCATGTGGTGGGATTCCTGTTCTCTGGGACAGTGACACTAGATGAGGGTTGAAACTGTTTATTTCCCTCAGCAAAGTTTCCTGGCAAACGTCCACCTGGAGAATCATCTGTTCATGAGAGTCTAAAGAATCTCACCAAGTTCTAGGTGACCAGAAATGAGTAATTAGAAGGGAGGGAGGTAGGGATTTTGTTTAGAAGCAGTGATTTCCTAATAATGCCTAGATGTTACTGAATGTCTTTTTTACAAACATTCCAGGGTTTGGAGACATGAAAATATAATATTTTGTTATTGTTGTTTTTGAGACAGAGTCTCACTGTTGCAAGGCTGGAGTGCAGTGACGTGATCTTGGCTCACTGCAAACTCCGCTTCCCAGGTTCAAGCGGTTCTCCTGCCTTAGCTTCCCAAGTAGCTGGAACTACAGGTGTGTGCCACCATGCCCAGCTAATTGTGTAGTTTTAGTAGAGATGGGGTTTCACCATGTTGGCCAGGATGGTTTCAATCTCTTGACCTTGTGATCTGCCCGCCTGGGCCTCCCAATGTAATATATCTTGGTTTGAGAAACCTTACACACAAGATCCCTTTTACTTATCGTATTTCTTGGTTCTTTCACTTTAAAGTATCCTATTTTGTTCTACTGGGGAGGTAGAATTAGCAAACAAGACGTCTTTAATTATTTGCAGCTTGGCATTTGTGGCTGTCAAAAAGCTGGTAAAAAGAAAATTCTATGTAAGAGGAAAATGCTTATCATGGACGCCTGTTTTCTTGGGGAAATGTCACTTCATCCATTCCATAAGGTACTTGTAAGGTGGTCTTCTATGAGCTCCATCATCCTTAGCCATAGAAACGGATATTTCATACAAGTTGTGCCAAAAATAAAGTATCCTTCCTCTAGCAACATGTTTGGGGTAGAAGTGAGTATGTGACCCTTAAGAGATCAATAAAAATCCTTTCCTGGATTGATGTACACACTGGAAAAGACACATTCCTTTTGAAGTAGGGTGGCTGAGTTGGGAAGGTGTGAATCTGGGGCAGCTATTTGTAGTCAGGTTCTTATTTGGAAGCTGTAGAAATCCACTCTGGATGATTTAAGCAGAAAAGAAATTTGTTAGAAGCCTGTTGAGGAGGAGATGTTGGTCAAAGGATACACAATTTCAGTTACATAGAAAGAATAAGCTCAAGAGACCTATTTTAAAATACCCTGACTGGTTAATAACAATGTATTGTATTCTTGCAAATTGCTAATACAGTAGATTTGAAGTGTTTTCAGTACCAAAAAAGTACGTGAGGTAATGCATATATGTTAATTGTCTTGATTTAGTCATTCCATTATGTATACATATTTCAAATCATGTTATACAAGATAAATAGGTACAATTTTATATGTCTATTAAACTTTTTTTTTTGAAACAGCGTCTTGCTCTGTCGCCTGGCTGGAGTGCAGTGGCGTGTGGACCGATCTCGGCTCACTGCAACCTCTGCCTCCCGGGTTCAAGCAATTCTTTTGTCTCAGCCTCCCGAGGAGTTGGGACTACAGGCATGTGCTACCACGCCCGGCTAATTTTTGTATTTTTAGTGGAGATGGGGTTTCATCATATTGGCCAGGCTGATCTTGAACTCCTGACCTTGTGATCCACCCGCCTCCGCCCCCCAAAGTGCTGGGATTACAGGCATGAGCCACCGCACCTGGCCTAAACATTTTTTAATAAAAAATTAATTTTTAAAATAGCTTATTACCAAGTAGCAGATGGAATCCCTGGGGTGGCCAGAGAATCAGGTGCTATGTTCACCAACTGGAATATGGCTCTAAATTATACCTCAGGCCTGGTCCAGTGAGGACACCATTGCCATCATGGCTGAGCCCTAAGCTCTCCAGCCCACAGAGCTGACACTGAGCCTGGGATGCTGGGCATCACATTAGTGTAGCAGCTGCTGCTGTTGCCCCAAAAATGTGAGTTCAACAGGGAGAAGGCCTCAAAGTTTCTTTTTTAAATTTTGTTTTCTAGCTCCAAATTTAGGAAGACCATGTCTGATTGGGGTAGTCTGGGTTATATGCCAGATCCCCAGTTGCAAAGGCGTGTGGGAAATCAAACATCTGACATTTTCAGCTTTTATACTGGGAGGGCACATGCCCCACCAAGACTTATGAGGCAGGAAATTCCCTAAACATAGAGAGGAGTTCCAGATGCTATAGAACAAAAGAATGACCAATACCATTACAATAGCCACCTTCCCTATCATGGGAGAACTGGTCTGCAGGATTAAGCCAACATAAAGGAGGGAGAAAAGCCAAGAGATGGAGAGACTGACAAAGCCCAGATGACATTATTGAAGCCTCTGAATCTAGATGTTCCTGAAGCTTTTTTTCCCCTCTCTGGCCTTATGTAAGCTGATAAATTCCCTTTTTGGCTTTAGTTACACACTCCCTTATGAGTTGAGCATCTGTCACTTGTAAACAAGAGATTCCTGCCTTATATGGTGCTGCATTCATTATTAGTGTAGAAATCATATTCTTGCTTCTTTATTGGGGCATTTTTACAGAGTTCTCCCTGCCAATACTTTTTGAATACTCTTGATGCATTGACACATGGACAAGCCTGAGTGAGGAGGGAGAGAACCACCATGCCTGTCAGCTGGCCTGGTAGGTTGGCCAGTCTCTGTCTTGTCCTTTGTAAACGCTTTCTCAGATCAAATTATCCAGATTTTCTCTAATTTTGCTCCTGTCTCCTCTATTTCAAGGAATACTGTTCTCAGCTAAAGAGAGCATGAAATCTGTGCTCTGTGTCCAGTTGCAGGGTCAAGGTGTCTGCTTTGACTGTCTCTAAGATTTATGGATTTGTACAGGAATCCATTGGTAAACATTTGATTAGAGGCCGGCTCCTTCCTCTCCAGGAGTTGGCATATCTCTGGCCCCGTGGAATTAGTGTTCTGGTGTAGGACATACCCCAAGGATTTATTCTCTGGGGGAATAAACATCTTGGAGCTGTCCCCTCATTTTCTGGGGCAGAATACTTGTTGCCTTGTCCCCCTTTACCTTCCTAAGCACCTCTGGCCTCCCTGTTTCTTGGATCCAACCCAGTCACAAGGGGACTCACCCCAGCTCCGTGGAGCAGGGACTTGGGTATGGATTCTGGAAACTCCTTTCTGCTTGTCTGATCATCTTCACTTCTCTGATGGCCCAGGGAGCTGAGGCCTTTAGGAGAAATGGATGAGAGGTCAAGGAATTCAAATAACATATGAATGGAAAGTCTAAGGTCTTCTTGGCATCCAAAACGGTACCCATTTCTCCTAAATGGCTCAGATGCTCCTGTGGATATAGTGTTCTTTCATCTGATGTCACTGAGAGGCTGAACTGCAGATTCTGCATGTCTCTGGCACTTCTTGGTTTATGAGGATGGGTCCCTCTGCTCAAACTACCCTTTCCTGGGGAACCCTGAGAAGTTCCAGGCTACCCAGGAGCTGGTGAATAGGCAGAAGAGGAAAGGCCTGGGATGGTCTGGGTGAATGGGGGGAACCTGGGCTGAAGGCTGACGTCTCTTCCCCTTGGTTGCCCCTGAGGTGGGGCTGGGCACCTGACGATCCTGGCTGGCCCTTAAGCATTGGTCATCAGAATGCAGCACGTTGGGCTGTGATTCCTTGCCATTCAGATGAGCTGAAGCCAAACAACTCATAAGATGTCTCTTATCTTACCCTATCTCAGTGTACAAATTTAGGCCCTAAATCCTCTTTCTGCATTAGGATTTTCAGTGAATCTACTGAATAAATAGCAGATGCTGAAGAACTAAGTGATGATACATTTCTAACTTTTCAAACAGCAACTTGATGGCATTTAACTTCTCTTGAAGCTTCCAGACTCTGGAATATATCACACTTATTGGCTGAATTTCCCTTTGAACCTGGAGGGTTTTCAGCAGACATGAGTAACTGGTGAACAGAAGTTGTGGTCAGCATGTGGTGTGGATCCTAGAGGAAGCGAAAGCAGGTTTTTAAGATGATCATTCAATTCTTCAAGGCATTTCCTTTTTCCATAAAAAGATTATATATTAAACTGATTAGAAATATGTAAATAAGCTGCCTCCTTCCTTTTATTTTCATCTTTTGCTCTGCAAAATCCATTCTTTCCCTGGGAATGGAAGGAACTGATGTAATTGTTCTGTGTGGAAGACAATGAAGAGCCGTTGGATCCTTGCCAAGTACATTTCCTGCCAGGGCCTGTTCCTGCACTCAGTTTAATTATGAGCAATTGTTTGGGCAGTGATGTGAAGAAATATTAGAGAATGGAAAAAAAGAAGACCAGAGTTCAGAATATTATGCTACAACTGATTCATGTTTTGGCAAGAACTCTTAACTAGATTTTATGCTTTCGCCTTGTGATGGTATCACAGGGAGCAGCTTTGCCATATAAGCACATAAAGCCCAATCGTACAGTTTATTTTGAAAAGGTCCAAGTAAAAGCATTTGAAAAATGCAGGAATCACACCAGCCATAGGGTAGAGTTCTGTGTTAATCATGTGCGGTGCCCTCATCAGAGGGACCGCAGTTATTTTAAACTGCATGTTAACACCACCTATATTTAGCTGGTTTGTCAAATTTTACTGCTTAGTTTTTCATACATTTGACAAATCTCACATTTTACAGAGAGGCTCTGATTAATTCTCACGGTGTGTGCTCAGAGAGGGATGTGAAGCCAGTGGAAGTTGAACTCTGTGAGGAAGGCTGGGAAGAGAGACAGGTTTTTCTGGATCGGGGTCTGAATCAGGCCAACCAGGAGCCTAGTGTCCTCAAGCGGCCACTGCTGGGAACGTGATGTAGGCAAGGAGCTGGAGATCAGATTCCACATGGGCCACTGACCATTTCTGTTTTTTGATTAATAAAAGAAAAGACAAATACAGAAAAACATAACAAGAAATTTTAAGTAGCCTAATATCTCACCACCTAGAGATAACGCCTATATGGCTTCAAGTCTTTTTCTAGCTTGTGTTTACACACAAGCATATATTTTTGAATAATTACAACCATTCCACATAAACTGTTTTGTATGATACTTTTCTAATTAAAATGTATCATGAGCATTTCCCTTGCTTCTAATTCAAAGGAAAGAAGTTTTAGTAGCTGGATGTGATTACCTTTAATAGCTGTACATTCACTCTGAATATCAGTTGGTTTTGTATACATATTTACTGTGGCTACCATGGCTGTTCTAATTAGTGTCTGTTTGAATCTCACTGAGGTTGAGCAATTTTTTCATATTTATGGCCATTTATGTGATTCTTCTTTGGTGAATTGCCTATTTACATCCTTTACCCATATTTGTATCATGGAGACATTGAATTAATTCTAATTGATTTTAAAGATCTCTCTCTCTTGAACACATTAACTCCTTTTATCATATCTTATTAAAAATTTTTCACAATTGTTTCATTTCTTATCTTGTTCAAGATTCTTTTAAGATGGGAAGATTTACATTCTTATGCAGTCACATACATCAGTTTTTTTTCTTTATTTTTTTTCTACCTTTATGTTCAGAAAAACCTCTGGGTCTCAACATCAGACACTTTTTATCCATATTTTCATTCTTTCATGGACACAATTTTACATTTAACACCCTCTCACATCTTAGATTTCTTTTGCTATGTGATATGTAGGATGGTTTTTGATGGGTCCTGCATTTATCTAGAATTCATTTTGTTTTGAATTGACTTATGGCTATTCTTGCCCTATTATCAGACTGCTTGAACTATTATAACTTTATAGTTTGCCTTCATTATCTTCTAGGGCAAGTCCTCCCTCTTTTTACTATTATTTCCTTCTTTAAAAAGCCATCAATGATTAAAATAACATTTTTACTTAAGTGTTTTTGATTGAATTTTGTCTTTTGGCTATAATTAGGAAAGATGACCAAAACAATTGGTTCTCAATATTCAGCTAATACTAGATACTCTGGATTCATGCTTAGTATTTATTTGCATTGATTTCACTCCACCTAGCTTGTTTCCAAAAATGGCAGAAAATACCGTGCTGCCCATTCTAACAGATAGAGTCTCAGCAGTAAGCATATTACATTTTTAATGGAGAAATTATGTGGACATTTTTCTATTGAAATAGTCACAGTTAAATAAAATGAATGGTATGCCAGCATCCAGTATATATTTGAAGACTGCTGTGGAAGATTAAAAATTAGAGACCATCGAAAATTTCTCTTGCTCAGCACCACTGAGAACAGGAACAGGAAATGTCCCAAGCGACACTTGCTCACAGGGAATTAATGATAGGAAGTGACCTTGAAGCTTCGTTCCCAAGAAATAGAAACAAACTTTCCCTGGCAGCTGATGGCAGATAACTCTGAAACAAAAGGAATGTAAGTGAATTTTAAGGGGGGTGAGGAGAAGAGATTGTGGAGTAAGAACGTGGTTCCAACCATGACCAACTGGAATTTTAATCAAATAACAAAGTGGTCACTGCCCTGCATAGCCACTGTTGTGCTCTTAACCAAGATTTTCTTCTTACTGTAGATAAATCAAGACATTTCACACTGAGTTTTTCCCACTGCAATGCATGAAGCTGTGTAATCATCCACCTAAAATTATCATATGAAAGAAGTGTCATTTCAATTCTTTTTGATTTGTCCACATCTCTGAAGAACACACTTTTGATGTGTATAGGTGCAGAGATTTAAAATTTTATATTTGTCTAGTACATAAAAGTTATAGCTCAACAAATAGGGAATAATTTAAAACAGTAAGGTTGTCCTAGAATAACTTATTTTAATGTTTAGAATTATTTATGAAACACAAAATTACAAATATTCTGCAAATACCTCCCTGCTTAGTTGTGTCAAAGGAGAGATTGTTGAACAATTTCTGGTTAGAGTGCTGAGATTTGCACAAATTAGAAAAGGTTTAAAAATTTTTTTTTTCACGGTAGTTTAATTGAAGCGATTGTGTGCACACGTTTTTGGGTGTTTATGATATACCTTTAAGAATTGTTTCTTCCAGGTGCAATGGCTCATTCCTCTTGCCCCAGCACTTTGGGAGGCCAAGGTGGGCAGATCGCTTTAGTCCAGGAGTTCAAGACCAACCTGGGCAACATAAGGAAACTCCATCTCTACAAAAAATTTAAAAATAGCTGGGCACAGAGGCGTGTGCCTGTAGTCCCAGCTACTCGTGAGGGCTGAAGTGGGAGGATCTCTTGTGCTCAGGAGTTCGAGGCTGCAGTGAGCTGGGATTCCTCCATTGCACTCCAGCCTGGGTGACAAAGAAAGACATAAAAACAAAACATTGTCTCAGTTCCAAGTAATAGAAAACTTTAGATGAATGAGCTTAAACAATGAGGATATTTACTAACTTACGTAACAAGTAATTCAGAGGTTAATGTTCCAGAGAAGATGAATTCATTGGCTTGGTCATTTAGCTTCCTACTTTCTGCTGCTCTGCCATTCTCAGGTTCTGAGAGGGATTGGTTATCTCCCCTTATTGTGTCAAAGCGTCCTTTGTAGACACAAAATTATATTGTAGAAGAATGTGAGTGTTTTCTCTTGTTTCTCTTGAGAGGGAGGAAGTGTTTTCTCGTAGTCCTCAGAAGACTGTCCTTCATAGCTTATTGGCCAGATCCAAACCAATTGCCCACTCCCAAACTAATCACTGGCAAAGGAAATGAACTCACTGTAGTTGGTTTGGATCAATCAATTTAGACTTGGATCACATAGGGAAGGCGTGAACATGCAAGCAGTGTTGAGATTCTACTAGCCAGGTGGAAGGGAGAGTCTATTGTGAAACAACAAGCATTTGAAAGTGATTTCCCATGTATTATATATGAACAGTAATCAGTGAATAATAGCATTTTAAATCAATTCTAAATATTTTAAAGTTGATTTTAAGTAAAATGGAAAAGCTACTAAATTAACATGTTTCTGATGAGCCATTAAAACTTTTATTTATTTGTAAGATCACAGAGATCTTACATAATCTTAAAATATTTACCATTCTAATCAAGATCCAACGAAAAGATTACATTTTTTGTTAAGTAAATTCAGATAAGGTTTAGATGGATGTGTTTTTAATAGTACAAAGGATACCCTAAAATCTTAGAAGTACAGTGACACATGGCTGACCAGTTCTGCTAAGCACACACACTGGCCCAATGGGAATGAAACCATCTTACAAGCCATTGCTGCAATAGTTGCTAAAAGTGTTGTGCTTTTTTTCTTGCTGTGAAACAGTTTTCCACTTGCGGAACTGTGGAAACACTCATCTGGAAGAAACTTGAATTTATCCTTTTGAGAGGTGTTGGCCTGCGGTTCAGACCAAATCCCATCAACCTAATTGCTCCTGCCGCAAGGCCTCAAGAGTAAAGAATGCTCCCTTTGTTTGTAACCTGACAGAGGGGGCAGAGCTCCACAAGATATATTGCTTGCAAGAGAAGAGAGAAATATGACTTTACATGACATCCTCCTCCCAGCTAGTTGCTTTTCTGGCACTACTTAGTTGTACATTGGGATTTTTCTGCGTTCTAAAAACATATTTATTTTCAAATGGGAGTAGCCCATTCTTACTCCTGATTCTCAGTTTCTGAGAATTGACATGATCCCAACCAGACACTCGTCAGATTTTCCTGCTGTAGTACTTGGCTGTCAAAACTAAAAGTCAGTCCTAGTATAAGACCAGTGATCTCTGACTTGCAGAGAGGGTTGTTATGGGAGGAAGGAGAACACTGCTCAGGCTCAGGCTTGGTGAGGCTGTGTTGTAATCAAGGTTTTGTATGTTGAGCGAGACTGTCTCACCTTTTAGTTCTTTTTTGCATGTTCCCTCCTGCTGTGGCTTCGGTGTCTGCATCCATTTTATCTCTTTCCCTCTATCAAATCTAATTGCAGAGAAGGAATCAAATAAACTCCATAACATACAAGGGTAAATGCTATAAGGTTAGAGACACATTTGCATTAACCTTTTCCTTGAATTTTCAAGTAAGACAAATCTCTAAGTCAAAGGCTGCATTTCTAATTGTGACATTTGGGTTTTCCATAAAAGCCAGGAAGAAAGGTTGTCTTTTTATTCTTCTTTAGGGATTATAATTCTTCTTGCAGTCCTAAAAAATCCTTTCATATACTGAGGTGGCTTCTTAATCTATAAAGGGCTTTAGTGAAAGGAAAACAGGCTTGGAAAGAAGTGGTTGTTATAGCTGGTGTAAAGATTCAGAGTTAAACCCATCAGATCAATGAAATTGCTCAATGTCACACCTACTCACCACCCTCCCAATCCGTGAGGCACTGACATGTAAGAATGGTGGGAGCATTTTATTACCACATTGGAACCCACAATTTTGTAACTTTGGGAGGCCTGGTAACTTTAGTGCATTAGACTATTGGGAATAGAATTGAGATAGGAATATTTTAGAAAATTATAAACAATAAATTTATGTCCTACCTACAGCCAAAGGGAAGGGGAGGCAGCTTACATTAAGACATCCTAAGCAATAAAATAGGAAAACCACTAAAAAAAAAAAAGATTCAAGAACCAAGAAGTTAAATGGTAAGGGTAGGATTATACCAGAAAATTATTTATATTAAACTATTCTTAGCAGCATATAAGTTAGTTCTGAACTTAGAATCAAGAAGGAGTTGAAAGGTACACAGGTCTGCTTCTCTTCCTTGTCTAGCCATTAGGAGAGTAGAAGAATCCTAGTCCTCAGTTTAGGAAATAATCCATTATGCAAGTTTTCATGTGTAGGGGGAATATTCAACAATACAGAGGATAAGATGATTTATTGCTGTGAGTCATTTTGGTCAAGTGTAGATAGCTATTTAAGATTAATAGAGATTTGAAAATGTGGGGGAGAGGTTTGTGGTGAGCTGTAATTTTTTTTTTTTTTCCTTATAGATTTGATTCCTGGTGGTTTAGGATTCCTGAGATTAAAGGGGTTACCTTAATCCATTTTAGGAACCCCAAGAAGTGTGTTTCCTGGACTTGTTATGTATGAAGCAAAGTTCTGGGGAGATAACATGAGCATCCCAGAGTAGTCTCTTGGGGAAAGGATTTTACACATGCTCACAGGGTTTATAGAGTATTCAACTCACCGGTGACTCAGAAACAAAAATGGAATCAAAATACTTTCTTGAAACTCATATAATCCCTCTTGTATAAGCCTTAAAATGTGCCCCATAATAGCTATCGTAAAAGACTGTGTCCTCTGCATGAGAAATAGGCTGCTTAAATTTCTGAATCTTTTTTTTTCTGGGCTCTTTACAGAGAGAGATAACATCTAGCAAATTGGGTAGAAAAAAATCATAGCTGCTCTCTGTAGTCTTTACTGAGGGAGATGCAAATGGTTGCCCTAAAGCCAGGCAAGAGAAAATGAAGGGCATCAAGCTCAGATGTCTGAGAACCAGGCAAGGCTTGTGATGGGAAAAGCAGCAGAGCACAAAGCCCCTTTCACCAGCTGCCTGTGCCATTCAGATGGTTTGCTATGGATGGAGATAAGTTGGATTTATGGGAGAGGGTCTCCCCAAAGGGTCTAGCACACAATCCTCTCTTCTAGACAAACGGGAAGCCTTATTCATCTGTTAACAGCAGCCAGGAGAAAATGGCCCTTGAAGATGATATCTGTGAAAAAGCATTGTGTGCTAGTCAAAGAAACTATTTGTTTCCATGGAGGTAGAGGAATCACTGAGGGTTTTAATTCTTGCCTGCCTCTTTTCTGAAAGGTTGCTGGCTAGGTTTTCTCATTTACAGCACCTGACACTGCTACTTCTGCCAGGATCCATTAGTACTGTCTCGATGGTTCCCTCTGCCAATTACAAAGAATTTAACATTAATGAGGGGCTGGGGCACTAAAGAGCTCGTCATCAGCAACTCAAGGGACAACTGGGAGAGGCACACACTCCGTCAAAGATGTAGATATTTGCTTTTTCCATTCTAATGAAATCACACAACACTCATGCTCACAATGCACTTATCTTGGCAGCTTTCCAACCTATTGAACGCTTGCTGATTATGTCAGCCATCACATTTGCTGTCCAGTGCAAACTCTGAGTTTGTCCAGGTCTGTCTGTCCCAGTAATTACTTGCTCATTGATCTAATTGTTGTTCTGACTTGTCACCTATTAGCAATATAGGCATTCTTGCTCTTAAATCAGAGGTTCTCAGATTCCTGAAGTAGTTCTCATCCAAGGAAGGCACAGTCCCCTTGGGGGTTGTTTGAGAATGTGTGGGGGATATTTTGGGTTGTCCAGTCAGATTTTATTAGGCAGAGAGCAGTGATGCTAAGCTTCCTGAAACACACAGGACAGACCTATTCAGTATAAGATCTCCTCACTCCAAATGTCCAAGGTGAGTTTAAATGGACAAATATTACCCAATACCTACCTCTCAGTCCTCATGGCCCCTCTTAGGAACTTCACTTATCTCTGAATGAGGCAAATCTTAGACACACAATCAACTGGTAATGCCACAGCATGACTGACCTCAAAACGGCGCCCACCATGATCTGTGGCACAATGGGAACTCCTAATTGAGTCCAAAGACCTGGATTCAAGTCTCATTCTATCATTTCCTAGTGGTGTGGCCTCTGCTGAGTGACTTGACCTCTGTAAGCCTCAGTTTCCAGATCAGAAAAATGAAGGTGTGAAAACACACCTCACAGGGCTGTGCAGATTAAAATAGATGATTAGTGTGTAATCACTTTGCAAATAAGAAGCTCCATACACTTGATACCTATTACATATATATGACCTGCTGCTTCTGCTATCTGGGACACTTAGGAGAAGGAGGCCTAAGCCTGGTTCCCAGAAGCCTAAGGAAGTGAGCTTTGCTCCCCAAAAGCACGCATTCATTTATGAGTTTAGAGAGGACAATTTGTCTCTCCATTTCTTGGGCACATATGTAGGACACTCCTTTTGAAGGCTGTGCATAACAGATGTCAGACATTCATGTTTTTGGGAAGAATGCCCCAAAGAAGTTACTGAGCCACTGATTGTCTCTTCTGGCTTTTGGTAGTGCCTGGCCCTGATGGAGATTCAGGGCAGAGATGTTGCAAAGAATGTGGGAGAAAGGCATCATTATCATAAGCCCTGGAAATGTAAGGGCAATGTTGGAGGGGGGCTGTAGGGTTTGCTGCCAAGTGGAAGAATTATATAGTTTTCAAATACGCACCAGCCCGAGATCTGGGATGAAACACATAAACAACTAGGGACTTGCACAGCAACAAGAGAAGGTTGCTGAGGTTCTTAATAGAGGGGCCTAGGTGGTGGAGGTGGTGGGAGTAGGGAGGGCTGATCCATGCAGACTGTGTATAAATGCTGGCAGGAATTCAGGAACAAGAGAGGTTGTGCCCATGTGGAAAGTAGAGAGAGGTGTCTTCACGGTGGGCGGATTGGGAGAGGAACATATCTTTCAAGGAAAGGCCCAGAAGGAGATGCCAGAGGGAGAGCCAAAATCAGCGTTTTCTTAATCATGGGGCCACTGTTAACTTGAGTAAATTTAGTAAAATGTATTTGAACAATTTTAGTAAAAGTCTCAGTAGTTTAAACCACTCAATCCTTTGCCTACCAGTCTATTTTAAATCAGGGATCCCAAATTATTGGCTTGATCAAATTGGAAAAATTACTTATTTTATTTAAAATTAAAAAATAATACATACTTATTGTAGAAAATTTAGAAAATAGAGCTAAACAAAAATAAGAAAACTTAAGGCACTCATAGTCCCACCACATAGAGATAACCATGGTTAACATTTTGGTGAGTTTCCTTCAGACACTATTATACATTTAAAATATAATATATGAGAACATACTTTATATAATTTTTTCACTTGCTATACTGCTAGTATCTCTCTAGCTTGGCTGAACTTGCTACTTGTCAATAGTTTGTCATCTGGCAATTTCAGGGTGCCCCTGTCGTAGTAGGAGGTGGCGGACAGGTCGGGGGTGGATTGGGCAAGGGTTTCCAGGGGCAAGCGCTCATTGTGTTCAGTTAACCTGGAGACCTGATTCATATCCTCTTAGTGACCAGGAAGGTGACTGTTCCTGATGGAAGGCCAAACAGCCAGTGAGCCAAAGGAAAAGATTACTTCTGTTTGAAAACAATGCTTAATATCCTTGTGGATGAACCGTGGACACTTTGAGCTGTGCTTCCTTACACAGGCTTCAGTAGAAATGTGACTTAAAGAGATATTGGTTGCGTTTGTGTTATATATGTTGTAGAAAAGAACACACACACACACACACACACACACACACACACACACACGTCACTCATAACCCCACAGAAATAACTGCTTTGACTTTTAGATTTTTTTATGCTTGGATCTTTTGTTCTTAATTTAAAATAATTCTACCAATCAGAGATTCCTTTTACTACCATTTTGGTGTCATTATTTTTAAAAACAAAACTGTAGTTATTCTGATTTGCAGCTGCTGCTTCTTCCTGTAGTAACCAAGTGTTTTCCTTTAGCCACTGGATAATCTTCTACATCATTTCAAACAGGTACCTGATAGTTCATTGAATGGACTCTAAGGATGAAAAAGAATCCTTTGTCACGGAGCATTTAGGTTATTTCCAGCTTTAGGCTTGTTTTCAAATAATGTTTATAATATTAAAAATAAAATTAAGCAAATAATTGTACAACCTGGAAACAAAATCATGATCACTGAATACCATGGTTATTCTTTTATGAGACAGAGCATGACATGGAAAAATCTCAGGAGACCAACATCCCACTGGCTCTGCTTTTGAGGATGTAGTTTAGTCTCATCCTCTTGTTTTACACTATAGGGAACTGAGAGTCAACAAACCTGAACTACCTCTCCCAACCACAGAACAAGCAAATCATAAAACCCGAAAGTCCCTGACTTGCTGTCTTATGCCCTTTATTTGGTTAATATTGATTGATTGATTGATTGAGACAGAGTCTTGCTCTGTCACCCAGGCTGGAGTGCAGTGACGCAATCTCAGCTCACTGCAACATCCACCTCCCAGGTTCGAGTGATTCTCCTGCCTCAGCCTCCCAAGTAGCAGGGATTACAGGCACGCGTCTCTACGCCTGGCTTATTTTTGTATTTTTAGTAGACGGGCTTTCCCCATTTTGGCCAGACTGGTCTTGAACTCCTGACTGCAGGTGATCCGCCTACCTCGGCCTCCCAAAGTGCTGGGATTACAGGCATGGGCCACCATGCTCAGCCTATTTGTTTAATATTTAAATCCAATATTCTTATTTCTAAAAATATAAATAAGTAACAAAAAAGGTGGGGATTGTTGCTGATAATAATTACAACATCCTTTCTACCTGAGACTTATAGAATCATATTTCTGTTATTCAAATATATTTCAACTTATTTTAGGGATGATTCCCTGGAAAGATACCGTGTGTATTTGGTGTTGTCAACCTACACAATTTTGGTTTTAAATCTTTTCAGTGCCTTTTTAAATTCATGCTGGCAACTTTTTGCTAAAATGTTTTTACCTGTTGCTATTGCATTGTTCCATCCCCTTCCATTTTGGCTTCTATTTCTGTGAACTCTTGCCACCACATCATCACTCTGAGTCCTCAGGTTCACAGTGTTTATTATGGCTTGGACTCTTTTCATATTTAATAAAAGGGCCTGTTCATATCTTTCATCGGGTTTGCAATAATCTCAGTATCATGCACATCCCTGAGTCTAGCATCTGTTCTCCCTGACTTTGCAATTTTGAATTCCGCTATTGTAACCTTCAAAGTGGTCCATATCGCACCAGTGTGAAGTCGAACAGATGCCATGGCACAATGCAAGTAGCTTTACTCTCTTTATGTGCTCAACCTATTATGTGATAGATGTGACACAACCCTCCCTTCGCTCCCCTGTCATTTTTAGTAGTCTAAGCTTTCTCATCACCATTGTATCTTCAAGGACTTCCAATTCCAGGAGAATGATTTAAAATCCTGTGAAAAAGAATCAGTGCTTCAAAACCTCTCTCATTCTTTTTAGGTCAATAGAAATGTTCATTTATCTGATTATTTGCAGCGCAAATACAATTATTCAGTGATGTTTTGAGCACATCATATCTTGCTAGTTTATTATTCCACAGTTTGCAGTGACTCTTTGCAGAAGGAGGATCACAAATTAGATTAAGGAATATGTTTCATTTCCTTTGATCTAGGACACGGATAGGACTTCGGAGACTCCAGCAACTCTCCTTTGTCCTGCTTTTTAGACTCACATAATAGAACATCAATCTTGCAAAGGATCTCTCTGCCAAAACCACTGAGTTTAATTTAATAGGCTACTTGATTAAGACTGGAAGTCTTTATCTTCCATCCTCCATTAATATATCAATCTTAAGCATGACTAAAAAGTGGGTACATTACTCATAAATTTGTGGATGTGCTCAGAAATGTCTCCTCTAGAATAATCAATAACAGATGTCCGATTACCTCATATTTTCAGGTTTAAAATGTGACTTTATTAATATAATAACGAATTACAAGACAAACAGAAAAAAACCCAAAGCAACCAACCCCCACCTACTTCCGCGATCCGATTCCAGGAACTGAGCTGAAGAAAGGTATTGTGAGGTGCTTTGGTGCCCTCTGGTGGGTAATCATCTGAACAACACAGATGTGTTTTAGTCGTGGTTCGTTTTGAAGGGTCCTTGGAAATCTGTTCCAATCCCCAAACTACAGGAGACAAAACAGAGCCTGTGGGGCCCAGTGACTGGCCCAGAGTTCCAGGAAATCGTTATCCTGTGTCAGTCATATTGAAACATTCTTGTTAAGGTTACTGGATAAGTATATAATTATCATATATTTGAAATTGTTTTCAGAAAATATTATCAGAAAAATTCTTCCACAGAGTAATTTTGGTGTGGAATGATCTGACGTGTTTTATGGTAACTTTTAGACAATGAAATTTTATTTTAGAAGTGAATTATAGTCAGCTTAAATTCTTACTAAATTCTATGAAAGTTTTGAGAAAAATTATTCAATATATTATAGATAGAAAATGTAACATTGATAAAATAGAAAAATTGCCATGCTTTAACCAAACATCTGTTGAATGGAAGTTTTTTTTTATTTTTTTAACCATGGGGAAGGGAAAATACATCACATTATACTGTTGTATAAGACAAAACTTCTACGCATATTCCTATAGCTCTATTTATCCATATGACTATAACGTGCATTTTCATGCAATTTAAAATATTAATAAATGCGAGTTTTCCAGAATATTTGGAGATTGTAGGTTTTTTCTTTCTTCTTTAATTTATATTCTTTGAGTATCTCTCCTGACTTGGGGACATATTTGGTAGAATTCCATATTTTAATGCTAAACTTTTCTTCTGATACAATTTAAATTTCAGCAAGATTTAATCAAAACTACTAGAAGCTTAAAAACATACAGAATTGAATTATGGGTGTGTATACCAGTGGGTTAGAGTTGTTTTAATTTCTATTTTTATTTCTCTTTCTGCCTCTTTAGGATGTTGAATTTTGTCACTCATGTAGGCAAGAGATCTAGGGAAAGAGGAGAAGGGAAGATATAAATCAAATTACACTTTGTAATCATCATTTAAAGATTCAAATTCAGACATGAAATCAATAGTTTAGAGAGGACATTTATGTTTAAATTGTAATGTAGCATCATCTGTCTCAAACTTGGTTTGGGGGATTTTTTTTTTTTACATATTAAAATTTCAGATTATCTTCAAATGTTGCTTGATTTGATTCAAGCAGATTTGGCAACTAAAAAGTCCCAACAACAACAGCAAGAACATCTACATCTTGTTGAGAATGGACTAGGTGTGAGCCACTGCACTTGTCCTTCTCTATCTTGCATTCCCTGAAACCATATCAAAAGTGACACACATCATCATTTTATATATCCCTTGGGAAAAAGGTGCAACTAAAATATTGCTAAATGCTTTAATATCACATAGAGTTTCATTGTATATATATTGAAAGAGCTGTATTGGGCTTAGCTAGACATTGATTCTTTCATCATATATCATTCTTGTGCATGTATAAAAAGGTAGGTACAAAGAAATTGAGGTATTTCTAAACTTTTTTGCATTCAATGTGTCTTCACTGAATCACTCTGACTCAGAATTGTTGAGGTTCTTGATTCACTACCAATATTGTCTTCTGTGGGTAACAGCACTTCTTAAAAGATGCCTATTATCTCCCATGCCACTGATACCTCTTCTGCAAGGCTTGGTGTGCCATGGTGCATTCTTGAGGTGTCAGCAGAAGGTTTCCAGAGAATAACCAGGACCCAAACTCCTTTCTCAAATGGTTCTGAGAACTTTGTTATTGTTTTCTGTCATTGCTGAAGATAACTAAAATTTCTCCATGGCAGAGCCCTGCTGCCCAATTACAAAAATAACATCAACAGATTAGTCTCCACAATCCCGAAGCAATCACTGCAGCTTTGATGATTTTGGTACAGGATGTGGTGAAAAATGTTATGGAATTAATCTTCATTTGTTTTTCAAAAATCACAATCAGAGCCCACTTAGATTTTATAAGTACTTTCGCACATTGTACGGTGTCTTGTGTATTTCTTTCACCTCCACGGGAAGTTGAGTTCCGGTCATGCTACCAGTGTTAACTGGTTTGTGCATGGACAGGCGATGATAGCTACATGTGGCTACACTCTTACCGATGGCAATTGAAGATGCTGTAGATTGTAAGATACGCTTCCATTCTGGAGATGCTCAGACATGGGGAGACATAATTTTTCAAAGCAGTGAAGTATGATGTGTTACTCTTTAATTTCCATTATAACCTTGTGAGGTAGATATTGCTTTCTCTAATTTACGGATGATTCAGTGAAATTATAGCGCTAAAGGAAGATTTAAGAATACAGAGAACAGACTTTGTAAGAAGAATGGTTACCTTGAATTAGTCCTTTTTAAGTAATTAGAAGAAATGAGGAGTGATTGTTTCAGTTCATGGGACCTGGTATCAGGTATGTATCTTTTTTACAAAGAAGTAAATTTATCATATATATCGTCTTTAGAGGGCCCAAAAAAAAAAATACACAGGATACTGCAGAATGTGTAAAAGTACTGATAAGATGTAACCAACCTCTAGGTTTGATTTCTGAAAAACAAATAGAGATACATTTCATAACATTTTTTCATTGTCTCCTGTACCAAAATCATTGAAGCTGCCATGATTGCTTCAGAATTGTGAAGACTGAACTTTTGATGTTATTTTTGTAACTGGGCAGCAGGGCTCCTCCATGGAGAAATTTTGATTATTTTCAGCAAAGATCTAAAAGCTTCTTCAGAGAGAAGTGCTTCACAGCAGGAACTGGTGGCTAAGAGATTCATCCTATCGAAACAAGAATGTGTCAACAAATTTTCCCAGGCGTGTGCCAAGAAACTGCCTAAGGAATTTAAGCTGCCTGCAAGTTGTCAACATCTGGCCACAAAGGATACCTTTTATGAGAAAATCATGTTGTTATTCCATAAGGCAGTCATTACTTTATGTTGGCCACATTTCATGCAACTCACCCCTCTGTTGTTAAGGTGAAGACATTGGGTAGAAGTAATATCTTTTTGTCTCTATGGGGGGCAGAGGGGAGTGGGTACCCCGGCATACAGTGAGTAGAGGCCAAGGATGTTGCTAAATATCTGGCAGTTCACAGGACAATCACTAACCCTGTGTTCCCCGCCCCCAACAAGGAATGATCAGGCCCAAAATGTCAATAGTGCTGAGATTGAGACATCTTGGTCTAGCCCTTTATAGTACTTCAGCTCCTACAAAATAGCGTCTCTTCTGGAAAGCCTTTTGGGTGCCTCTTCCATGAGCTGCCTGGCATCCTATACTCACTGCCTTCAAAGAACTCATTATTCTGTTCTTGGTCTCTATTATGTCCTTAGAAACTGGCATTGTGCTTGAATACACTACATTGGTTAGAAATGAATGACAGAAATTTAATTAGAACTAGCTTAGGCAAAATAAAGAATCTCAGGAAATACTGAAAACCCCAGCTCCAGCAAGGTCAGAATCCATTTCCTCTTCAACTTCTACATCCTACCCTTCCACTTTTTTGGGAGCTTCAGTTTGATGGCAGAGCCTCAGTTGAGGGCATACATGTTTAGGAGAATAATTAGTTATTTTTCTTTTATCTTTACAACATACAAGATGAGAAAAGGTCTTTATATTGTTATAGGGAATTGCCAACAAGAATACAGAGTAGTATAAGAACGTCTTTGGATCCATCACCTGGTGCCAGCAACCCTCAACTCATGGTTTATCCTGCATCATTCATATCGCCACCTGCTTCCTCCATCCTTCTCAAGCCCCTGGAGAAACTTTTATCTATAAAACTTGTTTCTGAAAGACAGGACTCTTAAAAATCACAATACCATTATCATACCTTAACAACGAGCAATATTTCCTTAGTGACATAAAATATCCAGCAATATTTACATTTCTATGCTTTTTAAAATTCATCCATTCATCCATTTATAATTTACATTTTTTTGGAGGCAAGATTCAAATAAAGTTTATGTGTTACAATTGGTTGATATATTCTTACGTCTCTTTTTAATCTACAGGCTTACCTCCCACCCCATCTCTCCCTTTTTTTCCCTTGTAATTTCCTCACTGAAAAACTGGTTATTTGTGCTCTAGTGTTTCCTAGAGTCTGAATCTTGTTGATTGCACTCCCATGGTGTGGTGTTGATTAATGAGCTTCTCTGTCCACTTTGTTTCTAGAAATTGGCAGTTACATTTAGAAGTCTGATCAGATTCGGATTCAGTCCCCTTGGCAGCACTATTCCACAGCGGGTGTCAGTACTTCTATCTTAAGCTTTGTAATGCCTGTCTCTTTTTGTGATATTAGTAACCATTTACCTGTACTTCATTAGAGATTGCAAAGTGGTGATATTCTAATCCTATCATTCCTTCTTAGTTAATTAGCCAGTATAATCTACAACAAGAACCCCCTGAGTCAACTCTTAAGTCCCTCTGAGGTTTAATTTGTATATGAATGGCAGAATAAAGGCCCAATTATTTTCTTAAAATAATAAGTTGAACTTTTAATCACTGTCCAGTGGTGACCAATAAGGATTACTTTTTTTCATAGACTTGAACTTGTTGGATATGTTTTAATCCATCATATTTATCATCTTATTTATTTATCTGTGAGAGTCTCACTCCATCACCCAGGCTGAGTGCAGTGGTGCGATCACAGTTCACTGCAGACTTGATCCCAGGATCAAGCAATCCTCATCACAGTAGGTGGGGCTGCAGGCATGCACCACCATACCACACCATTTTTTGAGTCAGGATCTTGCTGTGTTGCCCAGGCTGGTCTCAGACTCATGGACTCAAACAATCCTCCCCCTTTGGCCTTCCAAAGTGCTGGGATTACAGGTATGAGCCTCCATGCCCAGCCATTGTATTTATTATTTTTATTATCATTAATGCTCAACTTAAATTGCCCCATCTGTGGTCAATGGGAATCTAGTCATGTCAGCTCCTGTGTCTTTTTTTTGTTTTCCTAATTTCAGCAGCTATATGATTTTATTTCTAAAATGGATACTCTTTTTGTCATTAGTTTTATCTAGCAATATAAATTCATGGATTGATTTTCTCCTTTAATTTTTAAGATGTATTTTTAGTTGAAATACAGCATATATTCACAAAAGCACAATTTATTAAAGTATATGTTGAATATGCATGGGACAATGACACTTGTATAACAACTGTATCAAGAGACAGTTTTTATTACCAACACACTGTTTGCCCTTTCTGGTCATTTCCCCTTCAAAGATAACCACCACCTGACTTTTAGCCCCACAGATTCATTTTGCCTGTTTTTGACTTTATATAAATGAGATCACACAGTTTGTTCTTTTTAATGTCTGGTTTCTTTTACTCAGCTTTATGTTTGTGAAATTCATCCATGTTCTTCTGTGTAGTAATAGTTCATTCTCTATTATCAGATGTCACACCTCTTGGACAGATTCCCTACTTTCAAAAATCCTTTAAAAACATTTAGATTATGTTTTATATTTTGTTTTTAATTGACACATAATAATTGTATATATCCATGGGATAGAGTGTGATATTTAAATTTAAAAATTATTTTCTCTTGTATTTCTCACGTTTTAAATTTTTTTGTTCTACTTTTTGATGATTTTTCTCAGCTTTATGTTTAAGTTTTCTTCTGTTCCCTGTAGGGTGTTTGTTTTGTTTTTCCTTTTTTTATTCCTGATGGTTTTGGTCTTTGTCTTTTATTCTATCGGCATTCTTAGGTAATTTCTAACTGGTTATTCACATTTCGATATTAGGGCTAAACAGCCATTTGGAAGCAACTGTTGGATGACTGGATGAAGAGCCAAGTTTTTATGATTACCTAATTGGTTCATAATAAACCACTCCAGGCTTAGTGTCATAAGACAACACTCATTGTTATTATCTGGCATGATGCCAAGGGTTGAATGAACTAAGCTAAGATGGTTCCCATTCAGGGTGCCTTATGTGGTTGCTGTAGGAATGTCTGGGACTAGGTCATCTGGAAGCTTCTGGCTCCTGGGCCAGGAAGACTCAAATAGCTGGAAGCTGGAAGTGTTGGGGTTCTTCAGGCTTATCTCTGTTTGTGGTCTTTTCAGTGTGGCAGCTGCAGAATAGGTAGACTTTTTACATGGTAGCTCCAAAAGCATGTGTCTCAAGATAGACAGAAGCTGTAGGAATGACCTCTTCTTATCTAGCTTCAGAAATCATGCAACATCACTTTCTATATAGCATGTAGTCAGTAGAAGTGAGCTACTAAAGCCAGCCCAAGTTCATAGGGAGCAAAATTGGACTCCACTTCATGATGGGATAAATTCCAAATAATTTGTAGGCATGTTTTAAAACCACTAGAGTCACGATCTGAAGATCTTTTCTACTTCTTTTTTTTCTCTTTGAAACAGAGTCCTCCTTTGTGGCCCAGGCTGGAGTGCAGTGGTCGATTTCGGCTCACTGCTACCTCCACTTCCCCGTTCAAGCAATTCTCCTGCCTCAGCCTCCTGAGTAGCAGAGACTACAGGCTTGTGCCACCACACCCAGCTAATTTTTGTATTTTTAGTAGAGATGGGGTTTTGCCATGTTGGCCCAGGCTGATCTCAAACTCTTGACCTCAGGTGATTTGCTCTCCTTGGCCTCCCAAATTGCTGGGATTCCAGGTGTGAACCACTGCACCCGGCCTACAGTTCTTTTCTTTAAGACTCTTGAGTTCTTCTTAAAATAAATTCTCCATTATACTAGGAGGCAGGTCAAAGTTGAATAGTTGTCTGCTAGTATACTTAATGAAGGAAGGAAGGAGATTGTTGCAGTTTGCTTGTGACAGTGTTTCATGATTTACTATACAAATTTTCATTTGATCTCCCCTTCTTCAACTGCATTTTTTTTTTTTTTCCTTAGTTGCATTCTCTGAATTCAGATTCCCTGGGAGCTCTGGTCTTTTGCTGCATGGAACCAGCTAGTTTAACTGTTCCAACTGATCCTCGTTTTCAGACATACAACTGTTTGATTTTTTGATACTTGGTTCCTGCAAACCTTGAGTCTTTCTGGGTGTTCTGGGAACCTTCCTTTGTCACTCTAGATTTACTGTCCATTCTTCTCCCCCTTGCTCTGGGCCTTGGAAGACTGACTATGTGGACTACACCATGGGCCTCCTTTATGTTCTGACCTTCAGGATTAGTAGCAGTGCTGTGCTGAGCCATAATGGAGCCTGGAAAAAGAGGAAAAGTAATTAATAGTGATCCTGCCCAAATTGTGATATTTTGTTCATCATGGATTTTTGCATCAATTTTGCTTTTAAAAAATGATGCAGTAAAATATGTTTTCTTTTTTGAGATAAAGTCTCACTATTTTTCCCAGGTTGTCTTGAACTCCTGAGCTCCAGTGATCTTTCTGCCTCAGCCTCCTGAGTAGCTGGGACTACAGGTGTGCACAACTGCACCTGGCCATTAAAATATCTTTTATATTGATTACTGAGCATTTTGGTCCCCCTATCTTTTAAATTTTGTGTCCAAAGTGAGTGCTTCATTTACCTCACCCTAGTCCCAGCCCTGACATTTAACATATCATGTTGTGAGACTCTATGTCTTATTAAAATCGTCTGGAGAATGATGGTTTTTGTCTGTCTTTATTTTTGTTTTATCAAGCACTCAGCCCCATTAGGCTGCAAGGTCTATTTCACCTTCTTCTTCCAATGTCAGTAGAGACTTCAAAGAGGCCTGCCTCTGGCCGCCCAGGATTGGTTTGGGATGTGAGCATGGAATATGTTGTACAGTTCAGTTCTTGAGGCCTTTCCTCTGCTTCTTCAGGTGCATTATACACATGTGCAGCTTGGGCTGATCCCAGGGCTTGGGTTGGTTCACATGCAGATTTTGGATTCCCCTCTCCAAAGTCTCTCCTCTCTGAGATTTCAACAATACTCTCCAGCTCCCAGGTCCCCATTTACTGGTTTTCTGTCCAGAAAGATGGATTTTCACAGTTTTAGCTTCATGTGCTGGTGTGCACTTACACGTAACAGGGGCTGCCCTTAGCAGAAGCTGGGAGAGACAAGAGAAAGGAAACAACAGAAATTCCCCCTCCCCATACTCTTTTCACAATGGGGACCCCCTTTTCTGTACCCCTCTCAGCATTGTTCACTACACTACAAAAATATTTGTTAAGTGCGTCACTTTCTTTGGCAGTGGCCTTCAAGGAATACAACCAAGAGCCCAAAGACAGTTTAGCAGTGCTGCTCAAGTCATGCAGAACATGGGTTCTTTGCATCAAAGTGGGCAGCTTATTATTTGTTTAGAGCCTAGAGTCCTTGCTAGGTTGTAAACTTGATGCCTGTGTTGTCATGGCTCTCCCTCTAATGCATGGCAGAAGGCTGGGCACAGAGTAGGCACAAAGCAAATATTTGCTAAACATTAGAGAGACAGACTCCAGCACCATAGCCATTTAAAGCTTGACTACAGCAAATTATGTTTCCAAGTTTTAAACATTCAGTAATAAGCTAATATTATATTATGCAAGTGTCTGTATTTGTCATGACAGAAATGGGTACCTCCGGTAGCTGGGTTGCCACAGGAATGGGCTGAGTCCTAGGGTGTGGCCATTTCACACTAATGCTGTAACTTGACTCTGTGCTGTTCCTCTCTAGTCCAAGGCCCTAGGGGCTAACTTGTAGAAAGTAGACCCAGCTGGTGGGGAGTCTCAGAATACCATTCTGGTGCACATTGGGCAATGCTTATGTCTTCTTCTTCTATTAATAGATCTCTAAATCATCCAGGAGAGAGCTACTAACACTCAAGGACCCCTGTGGAAGGTCTAGAAAACAAACTTCACTAAAAAGTTAGCAGTGTTCTTGTTGAGTATATTTTCCCCAAAATGTATTTTAGTTTACCTTTTGTTTATTCATTTAGTAAACACTGCTTAAAGTGTTTTGTGAGCAGCAATATTTAATACCCTTTTGAGGGATGAAAAAAAGGACCTATTAAAAAGATACAATCACTGCCCTGTCCTCCCTGCTTCTCCCCCAGCTAACATTCTTCTGGAGGCCAAAACCTATAACCTCCCTGTAGTACAAGTGCCTGAGAGGTCACCAGTTCTCCATCATCCTCTCTGTTGCTCCTTCACATCACCCTTTTCACCCACCCATGCCATCATCTTGTGCAGTCTTGCCCCTGCTAAGTTAGTGGCAGGCCATGTGACCTTGAGTACACCTGCTCCTGCCCCCAGTTTGGAGTGGACCACAAGCGCATACTGAATCCTAGCTGGTCAATTATATTCCTTCTGATAATTTTGACTTGGGGCCACTTTCTGAATTGGCTAGGCTAACATCTGATGTGCATTCAGAGGTAGAAGCTGCCATTTTGAGCAGACTTTTGGGAGTTGGTGGCTAATTAGTAAGGGAAATGCACTGCTCTGTCTGCTACAGAAAGAAAAGGAAAACAGAATGCAGAGAGGATCCCAACAGAGTTTGCATCAGCCCCCAAGAGAGATGGAGAGAGAATCCTGCTTGGTTCCTAATGATGTCCCAGGTCCCCATCAGGCTGCTGTCCTCCTGCCCTTGGAGTCCACAAGATGCCCAGATTCTTTATGATAAAACTCCCAGTAATGGCAACTTGAGGAGATTTCTAGGTTGTTTGCTTTCTTTTAACAACAAAATGCTCTTTCATTAAAATGACAAAACAGAAGGAAATGCAACCTAAATACAAGTATAAGCAATAATGCAAAAGACGAAATAAAAATAATTTTGATGAGTTAATTCAAAAGACAGGCATGTTCATTTTATACCATTTCTAATTCGCTGCTGTGCTGCTTCTCCTTACATTTCTAAGAATAAAAATTAAAAAATCAGTGTCCTGCAATTTTAAATTATTTTATTTCTGATTGGTGATTTTAATGAATTTAAACATGTAGAAATATCTCTATTACCACTTTGGTGATAGGTCTTAACATCTTTCATTTTTTTGGTCAAAAACCATTTTCTGGCAAGAATGTAACTTCAGATAATTATGGCTTTGCACTCTGAGTTTGCTTTTTAAGAGTTATTTTGATTTATGATGACTCAACATCTCAGTCTGTGGTTAACTTTTTTTTTTTTTTTTCAGGAGGCGGGTCTTTATGGATTAGCCAAGCTTTCTTTATTAAAAACATACAATTAAAAGAAATATGGTTTCATTTCTTACCTCAATCCGTTTTACTTCATTTGGGTTGTTCGGTATTAAGTTGTCCAACCATAAATTTCCCATCTCACTAAATTTATTTTATCAGGGCAGTGGATTATTTTCAAGGTTCATTTTCCTAGTTCCCTAGCCAAGGATTAGAAAGAGGGTATTTTAAATTTCGCTTCTTCAGAAGCTATTCTTTGTTCTTTTCTCCACTTTAAGGGCATTTTTCCCCTTCAGGAGCACTCTCTAAAAGGAAAGTCACTGTCTTGTCCTAAGTGACAAAGACGCGTTTAGCATCTTCATCACTCACCTTAACCTGTCTAAACTTTCACATTGAATTTTTACCCCATCTTGGTCCATCTGCTGCAAATTAAGTGGAAACACCTATCCCCTTTGCTTTTTCCATTTCAAAGATAAATGATGTGAGGATTCTTATAATACATTCTGGCTAAAACAAGAAAGTCCACTTATATAGGATTGGGAAAGATCCTACTTCCTGTCTTCAGGAAGGAGGACAATTGCCCTGTTATCTAATCCCAGTGTTCTGAGAGAGGCTGGCCCCAGCCTGAATAGAAAAGGAGACAAATTTGCTTCCCCTTCCTCCCCTCACCTTTTGGACTAGGATTCTTTGCTGACTTCTGTTATTGGTTCTTTCTGGTCTCCCAGCAAGTTGTCCCCTCCCCCTGGCCTCTTTTGTTGTCCTAGAATTCTTCCCAGCCACCTTCCCACGCTACAGAAGAACCTCTCCCTCCTTATTCTCATTCTGCCAGAAATTTTACTTCTACTGGAAAAATTTCAGATGATGGACAGGTGGAGCTTAGCCTGTATTTCCCCTGAGACAAGGGCTCCTGTGCAGTAGCTTACATGGAGTGTTCCCAGGGGACAAAAGTTGGGGTATTGGAGAAAGCGAAATGAAAAAGAGGAAAGGGCAATTCAGAGGTGTGTCCTGAGTTGGTGCCCACATATCCTGGAATTTTCACTTAACTAAAAATCCTTTCTCAACTCACCCAGCCACAGCTATGCACCCTTAGATCTCTACTTCAGTATGATCACCTGCCTCTCTGGACTCTTAGCTTCTTAAGGGAAGAAAGCAGGTTTCTCCATTGTGCCCTTCCTACATGCTAAAGCACATGGCCCCATGTAAGCACTCAGAAACGACATATTTGTTCAATAAATGAATGCATGAAGAGGACCCTCTCTTGCTGCTCCAATCACAACAATCATGTGACTGCGTATTCCTCCTCTATATATGCTGGTCCTGCCTACTCCTGTATGTAGTCATATGAGCCATAGTGAGTGCATAAATGAATGCACAAAAATAATAGACTATGAAATGGTAATATTTTAAAAATATTAAATTGGTATGTTTTTAAATTTCTTTAGCTTATAATACCTCTCAGCTACCTGTACATAGAATCAATGGGTTTTGTTATTTCTGAAAAATAATAGATACTCCTACTCCAGAGCAGAGAAGGCGATTTTGGTTTTGGTTCTCAGAGCTGACATTCTTGAGTCTTTAGCAGTATAATGTCTTATCATCAGAAAGACATTTTCTAAATCTCAAAAGTTTCCCTTTACCCGTCAAGAGTCAGCCTGACTCAAATCAGAATTTAATTACAATGAGTGGATTCTGACCTTGGTTGTGTATCAGAATTACTTGGGGAGCCTTAAAAAATACTAATGCTTAGGTACTTCTACAGACTCTGATTCAATTATCTGGTCTGAGATGGAGTTCAGGTAATATTGCTTTTTTTTTTTTAAAATACTTCCTTGGTGATTCTAATGTGCAGCCTAACTGGAGAACACTTCTGTAAACTGTATTGTTTGAAGGCTGGATGAAATGACTTTTGGTAAGACCCATTGCATGCAAGAAGGATAATAGAAGACCAGGGCAAGGAGATCAGACAGGAATGACTTGACTTCCTTGTGAGAGTTGAGTCCTGGTGAGGGGGTGGGAAAGGGCCAGTAGGAACACCCAGAAAGGTTGGGGGATTCCTGGTGTGGGTCTCAGGCATGGCTTCTCAGTTGTTTCACAGGAGACTCCCAAGCCACATAGGGAAGCCATGAATTCAACATGGTGCTGAGCATAGGGCTGCTGGGAAGGTCTGAGGAATGTGACTAAATAGGTGGACCAGAAGGCTGCCCGACAGAGCGCATCATTCTTCAATTTGGTGCAGCAAAGGTAGCTGAGTGTTCCTGGGACCCAGGGGTGATGCAGAAGTTGTGGTGGACTGTTAACTGGATAGACCTGGAGTTGAGATGGGGAGATGCTGAGTGCAGGTACCTCCTGCAAGAGGCTCTGGCAGGGACTGCTGAGTGCTACAGCGAGTGGCATCATGACACCCAAGAGACCAGGAGGGACCAGACCCTCACAGAGGACAGAGGCTCATCCACTGGAGACCAGCAAAAACCTGAATGTTGTTTTTGGCCCGAAACTCCATCTGTCACTATCCTGAGTATAGGAATGCCTCCCTCTGCATTCAGGCATGACTCTGAGAGGAGTGGTACAGCTCTCATTGGGAGGTGGAATTTTGAGTGGAACTAATATTCATTCCAAATCAACTTAGGCCAGTACACACTGTTTTACACCATACTGAACTACTTTTAATTTTCACCTCTGTGTTTTTCTTCTGCTATCATTGAAAGTAGGAACAAGAGGGCTTTCTTACAGTAAAGAAAGCTATGTTTCTTGTGTGTTTAGATTGTGGTATGTAAACTTGTGATATGCTACAAAGAATATAAAGGATGAGTTTAAATATCGACAAGGTAGAGCTAAATAATTTCTCAGTACTGTTTCATATAAAGTAGCTTTTAGTACAACAGAATGATATTCAGTAGTAAAAAGGAGACTGCTTATTGCTATACATGCAACAACATGAGTGGAATGCACAAACAATGAACAAAAGCAGCTGGACCCAAAAGCGTACATGTTGTATCAATCCACCAATATAAGTTTGAGGAATAGGCAAACCAATCTATGGGCAATAGACAAACCAGTGTATGGGATTACAAATCAGAGTATCAGCAATGGCTGCTGGTGGGGGTGTTGTTACTGAGTAAATGGTCCTTGAGGAAACTTTCTAGGGTGATGGGTAAGTTGTATATTTTGATCTGCGCAGTGGCCGTATAGATGTGTACATATGTGAAATGTAATTTAGTTGTCCAATTTGAAATTGTATATTTTACTGTATATAAATTATAATTCAAAAAATACTAAAAAAGATAGGAGGTAAATGAAGAAAACAGTTCTACTCATTTTTCACCCAAAGACTTGGGCTGAATTCTCAGAGCATAAAACCGAGTGTTGAAAAGCAAATGGGACAGATAGAAATATACGTGATGCTTAAAACCACCAATGTTTGACTCAGCCAGGCCCCTGAGTAGCAGAGAGAGAAGACAGAAAGTTTAGACACGAGCAATGAGGAAAATGTGTTTTACCAGAAGGCCCCTGGGCCTGCTCTGACAACTTCATTCTCTCTCTTGGAAATTTTTAGATCCCATTATATTACCACAGCATATTTCCAAAACTCTCCTCCTGGAATTGATTTGTCGAAAGACACACTGGCTCCTTTAAAATAAAAACTTAGCTGTCAACACATCCTAATGGCATTTTGGGGGAAGAAAGAATGGTGACATAAGGGGCCCAGGAAGATGTAGGGATCAGGCATGTGTACGTTCTGGGTCCTTGGGAAAGTTGCTTCATTTCATTGTCATGTAGTGGGAAGAGCGTTGGTTTCAACATCAAAAACATCTGCGTTCAGCCACTGACTCCCCCATTTCCTCGCCGGGTGACCTTAGAGCAGCCACTTGACTTTTCAGAACCTTTGTTTCTTCATCTATAAAAAGGAGATAATTCTTGTACAGATAATACTATGAATATGAAATTAGATCATATATGGGCACTTGGCATATGATAGACCCTAAACAAATGGGTATTTATTATTATTGTTCTTAAAGGACTGCAAAAAGCCATCTTATGCACCTTAGTTCACAGTTGCATTCTTTTGGGAGTGTCTTTCTACTCCTAACTCAAATGTTGTTTCCTATTGTTCCCACCCAGAAGTAATCCATGTTGTTCTTTGGTAAGATATGGGATTATAGCCATCATCAGGATAAGCCAGATTCTGCCTTTTGTCTCCCTTGTTACCTGGTAAGATCTTAAAGGATAAGTTCCTTGTTCAACTGTGCATCCCACAGAGGTCCAGCAGTGTTCCATGTAGGTAAGCACCTAATGTTTGTGTAATTCGAAGGATATTTGTACTAGTCCATTCTTACATTGCTATAAAGAACTACCTGAGACTGGGTAATTTATAAAGAGAAGAGATTTAATTGGTTCATGGTTCCACAGGCTGTAGAGGAAGTATGGTTAGGGAGGCCTCAGGAAACTTATAATCACGGTGGAAGGCAAAGGGGGAGCAAGCACATCCTACATAGCTGGAGCAGGAGGAAAAGAAAGAGAAGGGGGAGGTGCTACACACTTTTAAGCAACCAGATCTCATGAGAACTCACCCACTGTCATGAGAACAGCAAGGGGGAATTCTGCCCCCATGACCCAATCACCTCCTCACCAGGCCCCTCCCCCAACATTGGTGATTATAATTTGATGTAAGATTTGAGCTGGGACACAAATATGGGGTAAGTGAAATAATGAATGAATGTGAAATCTGCTATTATTAACTGAACTCTCATCCAACTTATTATAAACAAATTATATGAATCTTAATCTGTTAGGTAAATATACATGTGATAATACATTGTTTATCATTAATGTACAGAAAATAGTTGTTTTGTACTTAGATGAATGTTGCTTTAATTTTTATATGAGTATCTGAAAAATTTAGTTTCAGGGAAGTTTTTGTATGATATTTATTTGTAAAACATCTCTTTTCTTTTTCTTATTTGTATAGCAGTGTCTTGAAAGAAAATAGGACAATTGTAATTCTTTTGGAAACATTAATTCTGGAAATAGAGTTTTTGTTATTTTGATTATAAGAGTAAGTTTTAAGAGATTGTTAGTATTATATGATGGCAGGCATACTGTGGGTAAATGTCCTTGGTGAAATATAACAAAAATTCAGTTGCTTTATGTTAGTGATTATAGGAAAAATAATCCTTTCTTTGATTCCCTATGTTATCTAGGAATCCATTTCATTTGAGTAACACTAGCCACAAAAATAAAATGTAGAAAAATTTTGAAGGCAAATTTGAATTTTGGAATTGGAATCACTCTTCACAGTGAAAATTGGCCAAAAGAGTCAAATATGATTATCCATCACTGTCACTGTCTCAACTTCCCATTGGTTTACATTCTTTTGTGTATGAGACAGCGTCTTTCTTTGTCACTCAGACTGGAGTGCAGTTGTACAATTATGGCTCACTGCAGCCTTGACCTCCTGGGCTCAATCCTCCCACCTCAGCTCCCCCACCATTGAGTAGCTGGGACTACAGGTTCATGTCACCATGCCCAGCTAATTTGAAAACATTTTTTGTACAAACAGGATCTTGCTATGTTGCCCAGTTTGGTCTCCAACTCCTGGCCTCAAGTAATCCTCCTGCCTGGGCTTCCCAAAGTACTGGGATTACAGACATAAGCCACTGTGCCTGGCCTACAATCAATTATTATTGTGAAGTTGACTTTGATTCTAAATCAGAAAGAGGCATCTGAGACAAGCTGAAGTAACTTCTAGCTCTATCCCAGCAAATGAGTAAAGAGCCACAAACAAAAACAGACAGTCATTCACCCAGCAAAGAAGAACCACATGTGGTCAAAATAAAGTTTCAGCATTTAAATTATGATGGAAGTTGACAGTTATTGCTTCCATATGTGAGAAGCATGCAATTTTTAAAAGCTTGGCAATAATTATTATTGCAGGTTCTGGAAGTTTTTTACAAGGACAGACTAGGAAGGCTTCTCGGGCAATGAAACTAGACTGAAAAGCCTTACCTTGCTCAGGTAAACTGCTACTCCTTAAAGCAGAAGGTAAAATGTAACTCAAATAATTGTAAGCTCTTTTGTGGATCATTTCAAAGACCAGATACAGACATTTAGTTACCTGCTAAAATGCCCACATGTCTCTCTGGGTGATCCCTATGGTGATTACTTTTAAAGGAAATCTTCCCTCTAAACCTTGGGGTATTTTACAGTTGGGTCCCCAGGAATGCAAACAATTTCCTGGAATTGTCTTGAGAAATCTGAGGTTCTACTTGATAAAGGCAAGGATTCTACTCACATAAAGGCAATTTCTAGCTTGAAATTTTATTTGAATTGATCAGCTATGAGTTGTCTGTGGTGGTCTCACAGTACCAAGTCACAGGAGAGTCTCTTACCTACTGAGAAAGTGACTGGGTTCCCTGGAAAGTTCTAGCTGAACATATTCTGCTGGATTCCTGCCCCACAAGTGCACGGACCTTTCAGGGTGGTGTGTTGGCAAAAGTATGAGTATGGAAGAAAGAAGATTTAGATCGTGGTTCTCTTAGTCTCTTTAATTTGCAGAGTTGAGCTTTACAAAGCATCCATGTCTTCATTTCTTTTGCCATTGAAAGGAGATAACAAGATTAATTTTGAATTTCTGTTTTCCAGTCGCAGTATTTACTAGCCAAGCCGTTTTGTGCAAATCACATTTGAGTATTTCTTATCTGAAAAATGAAAGTAGAAATGGCATATATAGTTGATGGTAGAATTCTGATATATGTGAACGTGTTATATAAAACATAAAGCAAGGCATTGATTTTGTCTTAGTGTAGCATCAGTGGGGCCAACACACAATTCAGTTGTCCTCCTCTGCAATCCCTTTGCCCACTCCTGAAGAGCATTAATGCCTAAGTTTCATCCTCAGGTCAGTGGGATTTTTGCAAGAAGAAATAATACGGGAGTTAGGATGAACCACATTAAAACAACAATCACTTAGATGGTCTGTTTGGAACCCAATGGTGCAGTCATAATAATCCAGAATGTTTAGAGGAGTTTTTGTAATAGAAACCACGTATATACATGTCTAGAATCAAACTTCTGTTTTCCAGAAGTTTGGCTGCTTCTGACTTACCCGCCCTTTCCCCAAGGTACAGTAGAAACCACGTTATTCCTTTTCTGAAGTTTTTATTTTCAAAAACTAGAACCACAAATTAGAATGTATAAGCAGAACTTCCAAACCAGCACCAAATACAAACTTTGTTTAGCATGAAATACAAACATTGGAACCCAGTCACATGCTATTTGGAACAGGGGAGGGAAAATGATCATTTTTAAATTCTGACTATTAACAACATTTCAGTATCAGTTTTTACAAGTGTAATTTTTTAAATTTCAAAAATATTTTTATCATTATTTTTTGTGATTTTTAGATTTAAAAATATAGACTTTATCTTTGCAAGCAGTTTAACATTCATGGCAAAATTGAGAGGAATGTGCCAGAGGCCTCTCATATATGCCCTGCTCCCATGTATGCACAGGCTCCCTCACTATCAATGCTTGTACCAGAGTCGTCCATTTGTTACAAGCCATGAACCTACACTGACATATCATTATCCTCCGAAGTCCGTGGGGTTCACTCTTGGTGTTGCACATTCTATGGGTTTAGACAAATATATAATGACACGTATCCATCATTGTAATAGCATACAAGATAGTTTCACTGCCATTAAATCCTCTGTGCTCCACCTATTCATCCCTTCCTTTCTCCTAATCCCTGACAACCACTGATCTTTTTACTGTCTCCATAGTTGTGCCTTTTCCACAATATCATATGTTGGGAATCATAGAGTGCGTGGTCTTCAGAACTGGCTTCTTTCACTTTCATTCATGTTTCCTCCATGTCTTTTCATGGCTTGACAATTCATTTCTTTTTATCAATGCATAATATTCCATTGTCTGGATTTACCACAACAAATGTAATTATTATTCCATCCTTGAATAATGGAGTTTATTGACATTATGTGAAAATAAATTCTATCATATCTTATCAAAATTTTCAAATGTGCTGAGAAAAATTTCTTGGATTTTCTATTTCCCACAAATGTATTATCATAATTTTTCTTATATACGGATATTCTTTTCTTCCATTCAGTTTTAAATTTATTATTTCCAAATGTATTCTCTCTTCTCTTCTGGAGCATGGGAGTCTAATACTGGGCTCCAGCTTCCTGTCTGTAAATTGAGCAATGTAGCTCCTTGGAGATGAGTTCTGAAGCGGCGGCCATTGCACAGACCACAAACATTATGACTCTATCATGCCCTGGAAGTATGTTTCACACACCTACGAAAGTGCCTAGAGACCCTAGTACTACAGGCATAAGGAGACATGAATGCTGATTTTGTGTGTTCAGTCAACAAAGGGGTCTGATTTCTTTCCACTTGCTGACGCCTTGGGCTGCCAGAGAACATAGATTACTTGCTCCATAAGCTAACAACTCCTCATGGAAAAATATGCAGGTAATTTTAGACTGGAATCCAACCCAATCTAAAATCACTTGTGGATATTAACTAATTTATCATGATTTTCAAATGACTCCAGTGTGACAAAACTATTGGAAAACTTCATTCATTGTTAGAAGGGTGTTTGATACTGTATTAACACTAGGGAAAGCCAAACTGCTACTTGAATATAAACACAGCCAAAAAAGTATCTCTGAATTTAAAGGTCTAGTGGGAAATTGATCAAATAAGTGTCTTCATATAATTATATATGAAATATTCCACTAGTCCTTAGACCTAGGTGGTCCTCCTCTCCACATCAACCAGGAAAAGTAGTGAAAGCATTAAACTTGGCCTTGAAAAGCTGCTGTCCTTCTCCAGCTGTATGACTTTGTGGCAGGGCACAAAGTCTCCCTCTCCAACTTCTGTATCTGTTTCATCTCCTCCTGCCTGTGCGCCTTGCCCCAAGTCCCTGCCCCATCCCAACCTCCTCTCCTTTAAGTTTCCTCTATGTCTTTTCATGGCTTGATAGCTCATTTCAACCCCATGATCTCTGTAGTCCTCAAGGAGAAAGACCACAGCCTTGTGCTGAGAATGGAGTGGAGGAAACCCAGAACTGCTCCCAGGAGACTGATGAACAGGCCACTGAAGTGGGAGGGGCGAGGTGGGGCTTAGGAAAAATAAATCTAGGTCAAAGAAAAGAGGAAAAACCATGTATCTCTGAAGAAAAATACTTTTAATTAAGATTTGTTTGGCATGTATCGTTCTGAATTGGCATTTTTTTCCTCTCTGGGGTTTTATCCAATGCTAGGAAATTGAGCCTCTCCAATCCTGACTTAGATGTCCAAACTACTAGCATAAGTAATCCCATTTTTTCCAAAGATGTGATATGACTGCATCATATTATCTTTTGGAAGTTTTTCATTTGTGACTAGCTGCTTGCATTTATATATTTTTTTCTGGCATTCTGCCTAGAAACTTATCCATTATACAGAAAACGTTAAAGAATGATGACAAAACTAGATTTGGAAAGTATTCTTTCAGTTGAGTTAAAGGGAAATATTTTTCTTATGATTCTGGAAGTCGCCAAAGCTGGTTTAGATTCCACTGCACAAGCTTTAGTTCTCGCTTTAACTGAACACTGGTGAATATCAATGTTTGGAAATCTACTATAAAGTTCAAAAGAATGTGGCTTTCAAAAGTGAACCGAGTCTGTTTAATGAAGTGTGTGCTACCTGGAGTTTTTCCTTCATTAACAGAGAGAAAACCAAAGATTTGGTAATATTGACTATCAACAACATAAATTCATATTCTAGATCAGTAATTCAAAACTCTTTGTTTTTAATACTATTTCAGGGGTGGAAAACCATATGAATCCTCATTCTACCAATAAGAACCACAACTACAAAATAAATCTAAAAGACCACTAGCAAAGTAATAAGGGTAGTACTACTTTTCAGACACTGTAGGAGGTTTTGATTAAGTGCAGTAATAAATTTATGTTGGATAATAAAACATAGACATTGCCATCTAATAAACCTTTACTAATTTTAGGAAACCAGCCTGTGAACTAAACACAAGGCCCTCTGACCACCAGACAGGCTCCCCTAGCCTGCAGGGAAAGCTACCTGATGAAGGACGAGGGCTTTGGAGCCAGGCCTGGGTTCCATTCACACCTCTGCCAGTTGGTAACTGTGGTTCCTGGGGGGAGGTGATGCAGCTTCTCTAAGTCCAGTTTTCCATCTGCGACGATGATGATGATGGCTAATATATAATGTGCTGTGCTTTGTACATGCTACAGAGTAGTTCCTATTAGCTTGGGAAATGGCTACTAGAGACAAGAAATACTCTGTTTTATAAAGATAATAACAAAAAGAGAGCTGCTAAGCAACTTTTTTAGGGATCATAAAGAAGCATGTGAGCTGGCTCTGCCACCCCAAACATCGTGGGACCACCTTTCTCCCCAGAAGTCTATATAAGCAGGAAACAAAAAGATCCAGGGACTCATTCAAGAGAGAAGTTGAGAATCCAGTATTTATAGTGAGCCATTACTTTCTCCCTTCCTGTGAATGTGTCTTCTCCCACAGACAAGTGGAGGCTCCAAGAGAATCTCTTAAAGTTATTAGAGAAGCCCCTCACGTGGAGCCCTGGTCTGTTGTACATCTGATTATATAGCAGGCTGGCTGGTCTTCCACCTGAATCTTTGATCAAAGGGAGAAGAGAAAGAGAGGGAGATAGCTTGGCTGGCAAAGGTGAATGAGTTTTCAGTTGGTCCATCGGACACTATGGAAGGTACTTGGGCTTAGGCCACCTTGCAGGGACCCCACCCCAAAAGCAAGATGCTGAAGGGTGGATGGCCAGGGTGAGAGGGGGCAGGGCTCAGAAGGGGTCAGGGTGGAGCCTATCTCCATTATCAGAGAACTGTGCAATCAGGAAGCTCCAGTGCTCTGGGAAGTATGCTGCCTTCTAGAGAGTATGACAGCCAACAGGTATGGAGCACTACCAGCTGGGTTAGAGAAAAGTGCTCCTCTCTAAAGCACTGGAAGATAAATAAAGTGGAGTGACATAAAAGAAAAAATGCCTCACACCTGTAATCTCAGCACTTTGGGAGGCTGAGGCAGGTGGATCACAAGGACAGGAGTTCAAGACCAGTCTGACCAATATGGTAAAACCCCTATCTCTACTAAAAAAATACAAAAATTACTCAGGCATGGTGGCACACACCTGTAGTCCCAGCTACTTGGGAGGATGAGGCAGGAGAATTGCTTGACCCTGGGAGGCAGAGGTTGCAGTGAGCCGAGATTGTGCCACTGCACTCCAGCCTGGGCGAGAGAATGAGATTCCATCTCAAAAAAAAAAAAAAAGAAAGAAAGAAAAGAAAAAAACTCTTTTCTTCTTCACTTTGAGTACCATAAGCCAAGGGAAGAAATGAGCATTACAGTGAATGTAAAACTGTGTTTTTAAAATTGATCTGGTCTAGGTAAGGCTTTTAAATTTGAATATCTACAAATGATCCCAAATCAATGGGATTGCTCCAAAATACAGTAAAAGAAAAGTTTGATATAGCACACAAGGAAGATAGCCTATGAAGAGAAAGGAAACCTTTTCATGTTTGTATTCCACTGAGTTCAGACACAGTTACACATGTGTTACCCCATTTTACCTTTATGAGAATTCTGGGAGCTAGATGTTATCTCCACTTCACAGATGTTAAGACTGAGGCACTGAGGGAGGCCCAAGATGGGCCTCAAGATGGCCAGGGAGAGGGATGCCTGACTCCAGAGCTGAAACCCTAAACCAGAAGCCTGGACTAGTGGTTGAGAATAAGAATTAAGGTAAAGGTAAAGCATTTTGATCCTGATAGTTTTTAATGTGGTGGAACACTTTCATGAGGCCTGGGTTCCATTCACACCTCTGCCACTTGATAACTGTGGTTCCTGGGGGGGAAGTGATGCAGCTTCTCTAAGTCCAGTTTCCATCTGAGACGATGATGATGATGTCTAATATGTAATGTGCTGTGCGACAGAACGAGACTCATCTCAAAAAAAAAAAAAAAAGAAAGAAAAGAAAAAAACCCTTTTCTTCCTCACCTTGAGTGCCATAAACCAAGGGAAGAAATGAGCATTACAGTGAATGTAAAACTGTGTCTGGGATAATGCATGTGTGACTGTGTCTAAACTCAGTGGAATACAAACATGAAAAGTTTTCCTTTCTCATCATAGGCTGTCTTCCTTGTGTGCTTATATCAAACTTTTCTTTTACTGTATTTTGGAGTGATCCCATTCATTTGGGATCATTTGCAGATACTCAAATGTAAGAGCCTTACCTAGACCAGCCCCAGAGGTCTTGATTTGGTCAGTGGGGAAGGGGTCAGAGAATTTGCATATCTAACAAGTCCCCAGCTGAGGCCGATGTACTTTGAGAAATCTGGGGGTCTTCAATGAGTTAATTTATGTGACGAAAGTGCTTCTGAGAGAACCTAGCACACAGCAAGTGTTTTGTAAATGTTAGCTGTTGTTAGCCTTGTCTGTTGTCCTCATGAAACAGGCCTCATGGCTGTTTATAGGCAGACCCCCTTGAATAGATAATTTATTCTTAGAGGAATATATCCTTTCATTCTCCAGCCTTGCAGAGTAGGACTGGAAGATCTTAGAACATTGCAGGCCTTCAGTAAATGGTATAAGTTGCTATTGATGTAGCAATTTTTATTATTATGTGGTAGAGCCCTTCAGAAACCCATTCGAAATTAAAAAGGTTCATTGTCCAGAAAATGTTTAAAACTAGGGGTGTCCAACATTGTCATGTCCACTCATAGTTGTTATTTTGGTGGATCAAGAAGAGCCTCTAGGAAAAGTGAGTTTGTGGAGCACATTTGTAAAAGAAAAAGAAATGAGACAAATCTCTTGGAAGAGTCAGCTAAGGTCTGAGCTAGGAGCAGTTCCATGAAACAATTAAGGGTGGCAGGGGAAGATTTGTGGACATTTAAATGTGAAAAAAGGCATAGAGAGTATTTACTTAGTCAAAACAAAGCAACAGAGCCCAGATTGGTTTTGCCAAAATAACTGGATGAAAAATGATCCACCCATTGTTTTGGGCTAGACAGTACCAAATAACTGGTTTGACGTATTTCTTTTTCCCACTGCACTGATCAAAATTTGGTTGAGTAGACACAACCTAAATCACAGAGCAGTGAGAATACCAGGAGGATAATTTTACAGATGCTGTTATTGGTCCTAACAATAATGACAGTAACTTGAATTTGTATAACTCCTTAAAAAATTTGTTTTCACATAAATGATCTCATTTGGTTGAGGCTGATTTCAATTTGTGTTCTTCAGTAATTCACCGTTACATATCCTTGAGGAAAACGTGGCTGCAGGGAAAAATAGTTAATCTTGGTGGTTTTGAAGGAACTCATACAATCTCTAAGTCTGGCTTTTACTCTCCCATTTGCAGGGATCTGGGTAAAACATTTTTAATGTCAGAATATTTTCTTATAATCTGTTTTTGTTCTACCACATTAATTAGTTAAAATCTCCTAAAGTGAATAGTATCCACTAGTTAGATTAAAAATAAAACAGGAAACTCCATATCTTCAGTTAAGTTACTTAACTGCCCTAGCTATGTTTCAATGTTCTAAACTAAATTATAGGGATTAGAATTAATTCATGGGGTATTCCAGTGGGTTTCAAACTTAAGCTGAATCAGAATCACCTGGAGGACCACTTAAAACAGATAGCTGTGCCCCAGCCCCAGAGGTCTTGATTTGGTCAGTGGGGAAGGGGTCAGAGAATTTGCATATCTAACAAGCCCCCAGCTGAGGCTGAAGTACTTTGAGAAATCTGGGGGTCTTCAATGAGTTAATTTATGTGACGAAAGTGCTTCTGAGAGAACCTAGCACACAGCAAGTGTTTTGTAAATGTTAGGTGTTATTAGCCTTGTCTGTTGTCCTCATCGTTGTTGCAGTTCTCTTAGTCATCATCATCACCATCATGGAGTAGATGATAATGCAATGAGTCAATAGCAGAGTCCCCAAACTCTCACAGTTAAAATAATGCAATAACACAGTGGAGACTGTATCAGCATTCCTCGGCAATTACCATGGAAGGAATTAAACTAGGTATCCATGGCAGGCCTCTCTGTAGGCATCTCAGCCTGGCTTCACCATGTAGTTGTGGGAATAAATAAAGCCCAAACAAATGAGAAAATCAGAGACCATTTATTCTGACGTTGCTATAGCAAGGGAGTTGGCCATTGTCACTTGTGTTTTGGCAGGGACACAAAGGCAGGCAAAGGAGTGGTAAAACTTAAAGTGGAAAAAATGAAGAGTTTAGATATGCCCCAGTTGGAGACTGTTCACATAGTTTGGCTGTAGGAAGGCTAACTAGAAGAGGGGCATCCTATGTGATTGGTTAGAGATGCAAATTTGGTTTTCTTTGGTTGGTCCTAAGTCGAAAGAGGGGACAAAGACTAGAGAAGCTGTCAGTTGTAAATTAAATCCTAGCTATTTCAGGACAATTGTTACAGGAGTTGTTTGGGATTGTCACTAGACATAGCAATCTGATTTCCCGCATGTCTGACTTGTAGCAGGCTGATTTGGGCTGTTCATTATAGGTAAGGGGGTTGGTTCCTGGGAAGCTTGCTGCAGGTTGTGAGTGAAAGTTTAATTTTTATATCTAGCCTGGCCATTGTCCATTTGTATATTTAGTCTTTCACAGTGCAGAGACAATCTATAGAGAGAGGAAGTTCTGACTGCACCAACCAGTGGTCCAACTCATGTGGTACTTACAGCCCTTATGACAGCTCATAGAGTGACTCATTTTTGCATCATCTATCATTAGCCCGGTTAGTATTAGTCTATCCAAAAAAAGCAATCCATTCTTGGCACACTGGCAAGTTGTCTTTGTTTTCTGCTGCTATAACAATACCAGAGACTGGGTAATATACAAAGAAGATAAATTTATTTCTCACAGTTCTGAAGGCCTGGAAGTTCAAGAACATGGTGCCAGCATTTGGTATGGACTTTTGTGCTGCTATATTTGATGGTAGAAGGGCAAACATGCACTCAAGACAAAAAGAGGAAATTGGTTTGAACTCATTCTTTTATCAGGAGCCCTCTCCCGTGATAACTAGCCCATTTTCACAATAATGCTTTATCCACTTATGATGGCAGAGCCCTCGTGACCTAATCACTCCTTAAATGCCCCAGTTTCCAATAGTGTTATACTGGCAATTACATTTCAACATGAATTTTGGAGGGAATATTCAAACTACAGCACAAGTCAAGACTCTGAGCCAACTAAAACCAAGAAACAGATTCTATAATTTACTGAATTATAAGCTAATGCTTTGTGACAAGCCTCTTGCTGGCCATGCAGCCATCTTTCTATGGGAAACAGCCTAATCTCATTGTAGTTTACAATTAACTTATGATTATATTTTTTTGTGCAACTTCTTTATGCCACCAAACCAGGACCAGAAGTAATAATGCCAATTATAACCCAAAATTGTTGTGTTTTCCTTGTATACTAAGCTAAAGTGTGCAAAAGTGTTTTATATATGTCATCTCACTTAATCTCCACAGAAGTGCTCTAAGGTGGGTAGTATCATTATTGTACTAATGAGTTTCAAATTCAGCAGGTCTGGGATTGGGCAGTCTGAGAACTTGGGTTTCTATGTTCCCAGTTCATGCTGGTGCTACTAATCTTGGGGTTCTACTTTGAGACCATGTTTCTCAAGGGCAGATGGACAAATATATATATAATTAGAAATTGTGATGAATTTTACAAATAAAAGAAAGTGCTCAAATTCTATTGAGCAGTCATGAAAGGCTTCTCTGAATAAGTGACTTCTTATCTACTTCCTCTTTCTATAGCGCTTAGCTAACCGATGACTCTTTACTGAAACTCCATACTGTCATTACTGAAACTCCATACTGTCATATGCAAAGCATATACTGTATCTATCTGATAAAGGACTTGTAACCAGAACATATATAGAACCCTCAAGACAACAGAATCAAAAATGGGCAAAAGATTTGAACACAGATTGGATCAAAGAAGACGTACAAATGGAAAATAATCCCATGAAGAGATCCTCAACACCATTAACCATTAAGGAATTAAATTAAAGCAGCAGTAGATACCACTACTCATCTATTACAATGGCTGCATGAAAGATTCACCACACCAAGTGATGGTAAGGATATGGAGGAACTGAAACTCTCATATGCTACTGTTTGGAAAGTAAAATGATATTACCACTTTGGAATATAGGTTTTTTAGTGTCTTAAGAAACTTAACATGTATGATCCAGCCATTCAATTGCTAGATATTTCCCAAGAGAAGAGAAAGCATACATCCATATAAAGACTTAACACGTGAATGTTCATAGCAGCTTTATTTATAATAGGCCAAAACTAGAACAACCCCAATGTCCATCAACAAATGAATGAATAAAATAATTGTGATATATTTATACTATGAACTACTACCAAGAAATAAAGCAATAAACTATTGATATACATTGCAATATGGATAAATCTCAAAATAATTATGCTGATTGGAGGAATCGAGGTAAGGGTACATACTGTATGAATTTATCTGTATAAATTTCTCAAACACTGCAAAGTAATCTATGATGACAGGAAGTATATTAGTGGATGCCTAGGAAGGGGAGAGAGGGAGGGAGCAAAGAAAATTGGAAATGAAGGATTGAAAGGAACACAGGAAACTTGCAGGTGATAGACATATTTATTATCTTGATGTGGTGATTGTTTCGCAAGTATGTATATTTATCGAAACTTATCAAATTGCATTCTTTAATGTGTAGTTTATTGTATGTCAATTATACCTCAGTAATAAAACTGTTTCAAAAAGTTAGAAAATATGGCACTTTCTATCTCAGAGTGGAAAGAGCTTCTGAAGCATAAGTGCAGGAGAAAAAAAAAAAACATGAGAAAAGGTTAATAGATTTAATGAAATGAAAATTTAAAATTAAACAACATGGAAAACTAAATGAAAAAGGACAAGTTGGTAAAATATTTAGTGATATGTCCAGACATAACTGCTTATAATTTTTAATGCATGAAGAATTTTTACAAAGTAGTTGGTATGAGAACATATCCACTGAATAATGGGCACAGAACATTTAATAGGCAGCTTGTAAAAGGAGAGATACAAATGGTTAAGAAATATCTAGAAGTTTTAATTTTTTAAACAAATCACACAAAAGCAAATTATAACTGAGTAGGAAGATGGCACTCTCTATCTAGTTAATTGACATGGATTTTAAAAAACATATAACCCAGTGTTGCAAATGGTGACAAGAGAATAAACAGTCTCCTACCCTACTCTGCTAATGGAAGGGCAAACATGTAACCCTTTTGGGGGGCAATTTGGTGACATGTATTAAAAACCCCAATCCTTTGAGACATAAATTCCATCCATAGTAATCTATCCAAAGAAAATATTACTAATGTAGAAAAAAATGTTTTACACAATTTGCAGCTATATTCAACCACAACTAAATGATTTTTTGAACATACTTCTGAGTATTCTTCTGGCTATATCACATTAGTGTTCCTCTAATATAGTCCTTACCAGCTAAGAATTTGCATTCTAAAACTAAAGGAGAACTACAAAACACTGATGAAAGAAATCATAGTTGAAACAAAAATGGAAAAATAGCCCATACCCATGGATTGGGAGAATCTGTATCATCAAAATAACTATACTGCATAAGGCAATCTACATATTCAACACAACTCTCATCAAATGACTAAAGTTATTCTTCACAGAATTAGAAAAAAAGAATTCTAAAGTTAATAGAATTACTTAATTCTAAACTAATACCTGCAGCATTGTACAATAATAACTAGAAGAGGCAGTATACTTCACTGATGCTTGTCTGGTAATATCACTTCTGTGTTATAATGGAAGTTTTTTTGTGATGTATGAAACTTGTGTTTTTTATATATAAATGAGTATAGTTAGTGTTGTGGTAATGCCTGTTTTTATCTGTAAATAGTTAAGTATGTACACGGGGCACTACTTCTGATTTATTGCAGTGTTTAGTCCTAGTTTTAATTTTTATTCTTAAAGCATTCAGTTTTGCTTTCAATTTTATGTACCTTAGTTCTGAGTTAGACCTGCAGGTGGGTACAGATAGTTCATATTTATGTTCACATTCTGGGAACCAAAAAAGAGTTCAATTAGCCAAAGCAGTCCTAAGCAAAAAGAATAAAGCTGGAAGCATCACCTTACCTGATTTCAAATTATACTAACAGGCTTTAGTAACCAAAACAGGATGGGTACTGGTATAAAAATAGACATATAGATAAATGGAACAGAATAGAGAATACAGAAATAAAGCCACATACATACAACCAACTGATCTTTGACAAAGCTGACAAAAACATACAGTGGGAAAAGGATACCCTTTTCAATAAATGGTGCTGGGAAAACTGCACTGTCATATACAGAAGAGTGAAACCGGACCCCTATCTTTCACCACGTAAAAATTAACTCAAGATGGATTAAAGACTTGAATATAAGACCTGTAACTATTAAAGTCCTGGAAGAAAACCTAGGAACAACTCTTCTGGACATTGGCCTAAGAAAGAATTTATGACAAAGACCTAAAAAAAAGGCAACAAAAACAAAAATTGACAAATGGAGCTTAAACTAAAAAGCTTCTACCCAGAAAAAAAAGACAACCTGCAGAATGGAAGAAAATATTGACAAACTATGCATCCAACAATAGACTAATATTCAGAATCTACAAAGAACTCAAACAATCCAACCAGATAAAAACAACTCCATTAAAAAGTGGGCAAAGGACAGGAGCAGACATTTTTCAAAAGAACACATGCAAATGGTCAACAAGCATATGAAAAAATGCTCAACATGACTAATCATCAGATCAATGCAAATTGAAACTACAATGAGATACCATCCTACACAATTCAGAATGGCTATTCTTAAAAAGTCAGAAGACAACAGATGTTGGCATGGAGAAGAGGGAATGCTTATACACTGCTGGTGGGAATGTAAATTAGTACAGCCTCTATGGAAAACAGTATGGAGATTTCTCGAAGATCTAAAAATACAACCACTCTTTGATTCAGCAATCCCATTACTGGGTATAAACCCAAAGGAAAAAAAACCATTACATCAAAAAGGCACCTGCACTCACATGTTCATCACAGCTCTATTCACAATAGCAAAACCATGGAATCAAGCTAAGTGTCCATCAGTGGATAATTGGATAATATAGGAGACTCCAAACTGTGAGAGGGTGGCAGGGAGGCAAGAGATGAAATATTACTTATAGGGTACAATGTTTATTATCCATGTGATGGGTACATTAAAAGCCCAGACTTCACCACTGTGCAATATGTTCATGCAACACTGCCCTTGCACCCCTACATCCATGAAAATATAACTAAAACATTTGTATTTGTCTTTATATCAGAGGAATAAAGGACTGTTTCTCTACCTGGTAGTCCAGTTTTCCTGGCAGAAAAATAAAATAAAAATAACAGAGAAATTGCTATCCAAATGTTTTTATTGATGATTTACTTAAAGAGCATAGTTAATATTAACCAATGCGTTTTTAGTGTTTAAAATGTATTCTCTCTGTGTTTATTTACAAATATTTTATTTTTGCTTTACCTTCCTGATATAGCAGTGAATTTGGTTTATACCAAAATCCATCTTAATAATTTCCAAATTTATTTGGAATAATTCCAAATAATTTCAAATTATTTCCAAATAATTCTAAAATTTAATATTTAAATAAATGAATTACATTTTCTTAAACATGCCCAGTGTACTGGAGATTAATATACATTTATATTCAAAGAAAATCAACGTGTGTTTCATGACATAGAAAACCAAATGTGCTTGTAGACTTCCACTGGTTTTAAGATCTAATAGAGATTATATTGAATAGAAAACTTTTAAAAGAGCAGATAATTTTAGTTTTTATGAAATTAGTTTGTGGTATGATACTTCGTGGTCAAATCAGCTACAGAAAAACTTCATTAGTAAGAGTCTTCAAAAGTTCTATCCTTGGAGAAAATTAACCTTGTGGTTATGACTGCATTCTCTATGTGTCTATGTCATATCTTTTCCATGCTGAAGTTACAGTGGTCTAGACTATGCTAAGAATCACATGCTGATATATGAAGCCTTTATTAAACTTAGTTCAGAAATTGGAGACTATGTGCTACACCTATGGTAAGTCCTAGGGGACCTTTTTGAACCTTCTCGACAGTTTGGTGCCTTCCAAGTTCGTGGCAGCCTTATCTAAAGCTGTGACCACAGTTTGTGGAACTATCTAGGCATATTGCTACACAAACAGCTGTTGTTCCGTGCATATTCTCAGCTGAAAAACAGTAACATTTCCTGACAAACAATCCTTTTCATTTCCTCTCACCTCTGAACTAAACTGTAAGAGGGGAGAAAATGCAGCTGCCCTACATTATCCAGGCAGCAACATAAAAATCAAGATAGGAAATGGTCCATTGTGGTTATACAGATTTGGCTTTTGAATAGTCACTAATGTGAAATACATTTCCCTGACTTCCTCCACCCCTGGCTTTCTCCATCTGTCTTTTTCCTCCCCCACAGCCCTGGAACTGGGTAAAGCTCAAAGAACCAGGGAACCAGTGATAATAGGATAGTCCTCATAATTACTAAGTGTGTGTGCATCTGTATATGATTATATGCACACACAAAATATTTAAGGTAGTCAAAGTTAAAGAAACAAATTTGACATGGCAGTACACACATGTCATGTAATAATGATAGTGATACTAGCTATCATTTTTGAGCCTATACTATATGCCTTACACTGTTTAAAGCAATTTGTAAATAGATGATGCTTTTTTCATTTTAAAGATGACAAAACTGAAAGGAGAGAGGCATGCATTGCTTGCCTGCTGGTCACACAACCGGTGTGCCAAGTTGGGATTTGAATCCAGGCTTGTTCTGACCCTAAACCTGGGCTCTGAAGGCTCTGAACTACACGACTCTTCCTTTGGAATTGTCCAGATGACGCAGGAGCCTTGCTGCTACTGGAGTATTTAGATTCAGCTGGTTAAGTGATCATGGTGTTAAGACCCGCACCCCCAAAGTGACGGTCTGTGAGCTCGATTAGCAGAGTTTGCTGGTTAGTATTTTTCTCCCTGTTTGCTATTTGGAGGCGTGATTTTCTGTTACATATTTTAAGATAGTAGGTGGGAAGACATACTATAATAGTAGAGTTCAATATTTACAAAGTAACTCCTTTTTGTTTTGGATATGTTTGTGAATGCATAGCTTTCATCAAATTAGAAAGAAGTTTTGTTTCTGTGACTCATATTAATGCTTTATTATAACTTGTTATTTATTCAAGTCTTTCCTGGGCTTTGAGGATTTTGTGGAAAATGTGACAAGCAGGGTCTCTACTTTATTTTTTTCCGTGTATAATAGAAGACAGATATATAATTAGTGAATAGTTGATGAATTGTAACACCTTTCAGTTTAGTATAGGTGAAGTACTGTTTTATGCTATACCACTAGAGTGATAGGGAAGTATGTCTTATAACCAAACGGCAATTGAAGAGACAATTATACTCTGGCTTTGGTAGTGCGAAAGCTGTTCTGTATTGCACCTAAAGTTCAGTATGCATATTGTATTATCAAATTTGAGATAGGACAGACTATTAAAATGTATTTAAGAGTTTTTAATGGGAAGAGCTCATATTTTAAAAATAGTTGACCCAAAAAGTATTTGCAGCTGTCACTGTGAAAAGACAAGTTTACATACTTGGTTTATATAACTATTAATTTATTTTGACTCACATAATTAAGGATCTGAGAAATAGTTCAAGAATTTTTAGGGGTAAATTGTGAGCCTCTTAAAACAAATATTTAAAATGACCCAACTCCCAAATGTATAATGGGCAGCCTGACCCCATATTTATGTATTTGTAATCTGTCTTATATTCCACAAAATAGCTACTTGTAATCAGGCTATTACGTTAGCCTGATTCCAAACTTAACCATTTCTCAGAGTGACTTTTCTCAGTTGCAGGTGCTCGGTTAGTCCCACTGTGAGATGGTTTTCTAGCCAGGCATTCTATGGATGATTGTCTCATTATTCGTCATAGCAACCCTAGCAGGTAGGTACTGTGATCATCTCCATCTACATTTTGAAGAAACCTAAGCTTAGACAGGACAGTGAGTTGCGTAGGAGTGTCTAACTGTTGGAGCCAGGATTTGACCTCAGGCCTGCTTGATTTGTTGAGTTCAAACCTCACCCATGATTCCAAATTGGGTATGGTTTTATGCAGTTTTCTAAGTGCCGCCGTGGCTCCAGAGTACTGTCTTGCCTTGGGCTCCTCTACCTGGGGCTTCTGGCTTCTAACCTGAAACCTGATGTTTCTCCTTTTGCTTCATGTTCCCCTACACCACATGTAGGCGTCTGGAAAAGTGGCCACATGTTTGTTTCTGAATCCATCACCTTAGTGTTTTCCATTTCCCAGGCCAAACACTTTTATTCTGTTGTCAAAATTCACTATTGACCATGTGGTACAAGGTTTACATTTTTATTTACTTCTGTTTAAATAAATAATATTTTATTTCTAATTTTGATATTTTCATATTTTATTTAATTTGTCTTATTTAATTAAGTATTTTTAACATTTTAATATTTTTTAACATTTTAAATCTTTTATTTAACATTTTAAATCTTTTATTTAAATTTTTATTTTATTTAAAACCAAGTTGTTGAATTTAAAAAATAGAGTTTTAGAGCATTTGACAATACATAATATTAATAGCTGCAAGAAAGGACTAAATCTAAGTAATGAAAGGACCGAAGCAAAGTAATAAAGTTTTACATCATCTACTGCAAATTAGGATGTTAACTTGATCATACTGGTTTACATAAAAAGGAAAAAAGTCCATTCTGAAGATGAATGTGTCTCTACAAGTCATTTCCTAAATATATAACTGGTATGTAAGAATTCCCCCTTTTCTGCTAAGATTTCCCTTTTATTGAGTCCAGCTATCCAGTGGAAGTAACTTTTAGAGACAGACTTAGGCGTGAATGTCTAGTCCTATTTAAAACTAAATCATTCCTGTGTTGCTCACCATTGTTCCTAATCTAGTCAAAATAGAAATGAATATGTGTTTTTAACTGAACAGATGAGTTGTTTATTGAACTAAGTTATTTTATTAAAGGTGTCCACAATTTCTTTCCTAACTTAATCAAAATGGTCACTTTGCTAAAAAAAGATGTTTTGAAGAATTCCAAAAATTGTCTACTAATCACTAGGTAGGATTGTAAAACTGTCAATCAGAGAGAAAAACATGGCTGTTATTTTGATTTGTCATGCTATCTCACATTAGTGTGATACAATATCACTAAATTATAAGTAGATTAGTTTTTGTCCCTCTGGCAAGATTTGAGCGTCTAATGAAATTGGAAAGAAGATAATTTTAGGTAACAAAGAAACAATGGGCATACTACCGCCCATGTTGCAGTTACTTTCTGAAGTGGGGAATCATTATTGTCCTCTTGCTTCTAACTCAATATATTTTTATAATTTTCCAGGTTATTTGAATTAATATATGTGAATTACATATTGCATTTTTAATATAGTAAATTTTAGCTAACTGAATAATTCAGTTATTCAAAATAACCTTCATTGATTACTTTCAGTATGTTCAAAAGATTTTTGAAACTTAATTGTCTTTTTCATTTTGTATATGTGCACTTAATTAAAATGTATGAAGAATTTGATAATGAAAGACAACATATCTAATCAAATATGATATTAAATTAGAACCATGTGTTTCCCAGATTTGTTTTGTGTTAAAATTCTTAATCAGTTATCATAATTAATATTATGTATTAATATACATAATATTATCTAGGGGAGAAAAAATATATTTTCCTCATCCTAGGTTCATAGCCAAGGCTCCTATAACAAAAAACAGATTAACAAGAGAAAACATGCAAATTTATTTGATAAGTTTTCTGCAACATAGGAGGCTTCATACAGAATAAATAACCTGAGAAACAGGTAAACCTGAGTATTATTATACTAAGCTTGATGAAGAATGAAGAGTCATGGAGAAACAGGATAGGGCAAAAACGGCATGATCTAATGGTAATAAACTAGGAGAAACTTGGCAAGGTCTGTTTGTTCATATTCTTTGTGACCTTTCATCTTCAAAGATACAAATACTCTGTATATAGGAAGGCATCTTTCATATGAGGGTCTCTTGACTTGCTTTAAGGCAAGATAAGAAAATCCTTCCTGGGTTTACTGACCTGCTTTAAGATAGATGGTGAGCGGAAGGTCAGAGAGACCTTCTTGCACATGCTATTTTTCAAATACCTTCAGGTTAAAATATTCAGTATGCCAAGTTTCAATGATTTGGGTAGTATGTTTTGAACCCTATCAGTTAGATATTAATATAGAGTGTCTAAGTTATTATACTAATGTAATAGGAGTGGGGGTCCATGGCTGTTCAGATGAGGTAGGACATCTGGTTCTATCTAGTTTCACCATGATCAGATGTGTGCAGGGTGGGTACTACTCCCAGCCAGGTATCCAGGACCCCCCTCCACCTCATATTCAGGCTGGCGAATGGAGAGATTGCCTCTATGAGGGGGTCAGATGGGGGTGCTAGGCAACATGTTGAGGCAGAGATGACTGTCATTCCTGCTGACAATTCAAGGCAACACACAGGCTGCTAACTGGACCATAGAGAGAAGGGCAACTAGACACTGATTTGGTTCTTGTGCCTGTGGTGACTGGAGACCTCTTGTCCTTACTCTGCTCCTTTCTAGATGGTTGTGGTATCTTTTATTTAGTCTAAGGGCAGGAAAGGCTTGCTCTGCAAGTTTCTATCTGAGCCATTGTGCCATGTTATACTTAGAACTCAAGAAGTGAGCATTGAAACCTGTTTGAGTTAAAGGAGAAGACCCTCAAAGATTGAAGGATTATGGACTCAGGGGTGGGGAAGACCATAAAGGAATGCTTTGAATTACTATCTTACTACATTAAATTAATGTTGATCTCTGTGCTATACTTTTACTTCCTACATCTGTGTTTCTGTGAGGATTATCTCCAACCCAAGAGCATAAACCATTATTTTTGTAAGACAATACTGCCAGCCTTTATAATATCCCACAAAATGATTTATTTAATAAGATACCAGAACACACTGACAAAAATTCTTTGCTTGACCGGCTTTAGTCAGGCTGTCCTGAACCCTCTCCCCATCTGCGTAGCTCCTTATATAGTTTTAGAAAGTGTTTTCTAACATTTTTTAAATTCAGGTTACATTGTAGTAATAATTATTAAAGTCACCAAATGCTTAAGTAAATACTTATTAACTATAGTGTACTGACAATGTACTATTGACTTTTAAGCTGAGTATTTTCTGCTATTTTAGATTGAACATTTAAGAAAGAGCTACTGCTTCAAAAAAGCAACATTTACCTTAAAATTATGATATCACTGTAATCCCAGCACTTTGCCAAGGCAGGTGGATCACGAAGTCAGGAGTTCGAGACCAGCCTGGCCAACATGGTGAAACTCTGACTCTACTAAAAATACAAAAATTAGCTGGACGTGGTGGTGCGTGCCTGTAATCCCTGGGGAGACTGCTGGGGAGACTGAGGCAGGAGAACGGCTTGAACCCAGGAGGCAGAGGTTGCAGAGAGCCGAGATCGTGCTACTGCACTCCAGCCTGGGTAACAGAGCAAGTCTCCATCAAAAAAAAAAAAAAGAAAAGAAAAGAAAAGAAAAAGACCTAATTTTAGGCATACCTAAGGAAGAAACAGTGTGAATTATCTTTGAGTTTGTTCCCAATTAGGTATTAACAAGTGATTTTTCAAGAAAACAATATGAAAACCTTTGATGTTCATACCATATCTGTAATTCTCTGCTTTAATGTTTCTTAATTATACACAAATGAGTATAGGCTTAACGGATACTTGAAATTTTTATTTTAATTTATTTTTAGTTTTTATTTTTTTAAATTCATGGGATACATGTTGCGTGGATATATTGTATAGTGGTAAAGTCTCGTTTTTAGTGTAGCTATCACCCAAGTAGTGTACATTGTACCCAACAGGTAATTCATCCTTCACCCCTGCCTCCTATCCTCCCACGTTTCTGAGCCTCCAATGTCTATTATTCCACTCTCTATGTCTGTGTGTACACATTACTTAGCTCTTATTTATTAAAAAAACTTGAAATTTAAACTTGTATTCTTTGATGACATGATATTTTTATCAGATAATTGAAAACTATGATTTCAAAGGATTTACCTGGCATTTTGGATTAAATATTAACATAAATAAAAGATTAAACCTTTCCTCTACAGTTAATTATGTAAGTTATACAGAGAATCGAATAAGGGTCAACCAAATGGAATATCTTTAATAAGTTTAAGGTTTATAAGAATCAAGGATAGAAATGGCTAGTATTCACTTGGTACACCTGGGAATAGTAGTATAGTGTTTGTCAAGAACTATGAATGCTCTGAGATATTACTTACTTTCAAACACATCTTGATTAATAAAAATAGGAACCATTACAATCAACACATTTTTGCCAATGAGAAATAAGTTTGCTTATTCCTGTAGCATAAAAATCTGTGGTTCGGGATTTGACAACCTCCTGGAAAGCATTTTCCACATTCCGCTGGTTGTGGAAGTGTTTTCCCTGCAAAAAGTCAAGACACTTGAAGAAGTGGTAGTTGGTTGATGAGAGGACAGGTGAATATGGTGGATGAGGCAAAACTTCATAGCCCAATTCCTTCAACTTTTGAAGAGTTGGTTGTGAGACATGTAGTTGGGTGTTGTCATGGAGAAGAATTGGGCCCTTTCTCTTGACCAATGCTGGCTGCAGGTATTGCAGTTTTTAGTGCATCTCATCGATTTGCTGAGCACACTTCTCAGATGCAGTGGTTTCGCCAGGATTCAGAAAGCTATAGTGGATCAGACCGGCAGCAGACCACCAAACAGTGACTATGACCTTTTTTTGGTGAACAATTGGCTTTGGGAAATGCTTTGGAGTTTTTTCTCAGTCCAATCACTTAGCTGGTCATTGCCAGCTGTCGTATAAAATCCACTTTTCATCGCATACTGATTGAGAAATGGTTTGTTGTTGTTGCATAGAATAAAAATAGATGACGCTTCTAAACAACTTTAAAAATTTTTCGCTCAGCTCATGAGGCACCCATTTATTGAGCTTTTTCACCTTTCCCATTTGCTTCAAATGCTGAATGACCATAGAATGGGTGACGTGGAGTTCTTTGGCAACTTTTCGTGTAGTGTAAGAGGATTAAACTTTGATGATTCTCTCAGTTGGTCATTGTCAACTTCTGATGGCTGGCCACTATGCTCCTCAACTTCAAAACTCTCCTCTCCTTTGCAAAACTTCTTGAACCACCACTGCACTGTACATTCATTAGCAGTTCCTGGGCCAAATGTGTTGTTGATATGGTGAGTTGTCTCCCCTGCTTTACGACCCAGTTTGAACTAGAATAAGAAAATTGCTCAAATTTACTTTTTGTTTAACATCATTTACATGGTCTAAAATAAACATAAACAGCAAGTAATAAATTTTTGGCAAAAAAATTAAAGTGAGACATGCCCACTAAAGTGATGTATAACATAACCACATTTACTTAAGAATGTATTCCAATATCAAATGGCAAATTCCAACAATGCAAAAATCTCAATTACTTTTGCACCAAACTAATGTGTAATAGGCTTCATTTTAGGAGAGTAACCCTGAACCTAGGGAACCCAATTTTTCTATAATGGGTAACAAGCACACCTTTGTTTGGGAGGCAGATACTCTCTCTTAATTTCTAGGACTGATCAGTGTACAAAAATTCTTGAAAACATAGTCTAAAACAAATGGCAAGCAATGCCTTGACTCAGAATATGTGCAGAAACATGAGATACCCATGGGGAATTGATTCCCAACCATGTTGGAATCAACTGAGGAAGAGCTATGTTTAATTAGAAGCTCTGCAATTTCTAGCAGTTCTGCACTCCTAGTGGATGAGCTACTTATTATTTTCTGTCTCTAAAATTTATTTTTTTCATCTGTGAAATTTAGTATTTTTTCAATTAATATATATTGAATGCCCACTGTGCCCAGGCACTGTTCTAGGCATTTAAAATAAAGTAGCAAATAAAAAAGTCACTCTTATGGACTTTATATTTTAGTGAGTACATATTGGTCATAAAAAAATCAACAGTGCATAGTGAGTTAAAGATGTAATTGCTTTGGAAAAAATAAAGCAGAAAAGAAAGGAAGAGAGTCCTGAGTAGAGTGCGTTTTTATTTTAGAAAAGTATTAGGGTTTTTGATAAGGTGAACATTGAACAGAAATCTGAAAGATGTGAAGGTACAAGCCACATGAATATTAATGGAAAGAGATTTCTAGGCAGGGGAAGCATATAATGTGAAACTATGAGGCAGATCCTGATTGGTGAGTGGGAGAATTAGCAAGAAGGCTGTATAGCTGGAGTGGAGGCTGTAGGGGAGAGAAGAAAAAAATGAGAGTGGGAGGGGTGTGAGTGTGTGTGTTCAGATTATGTAGGACCTTGGGGGTTATAATAGGGACTTTGAAATTGACCCTGGATAAGACAGGAAGATTTTAGGGCTTTGAGTTTGGAAGTGTCCTGGCCTTATTTTAACATACAATCTTGAGCTGAAGATACCCTGGTGGAGAAGCACAAGGAAGGAAGCAGAGAGGGCTCTGTGGAGGCTTCACGCTGATGTAGGAGAGCTGATGGCTATTTGGAACAAGGTAAGGATACCAAGTTTTAGATTTATTTTGAAGGCAGAACCAACAAAATTTGCTGAATGATTAGATGTAGGGTATTAGGGGAAGAAAAGAGTCAAGGATGACGTTAGGGTTTTGGACATTGGAAGGATGAAGTTGCTATTTATTGTAACATGTAAGATTATGTGAGACATAATTTGGGGAGTCGTAGAAGGTAAGATACCAGTTTAAGATATGTGTTGCTTTGAGAGACTTATTAAGTATCCAAGTAGAGGTGTCAAGTAGATGGTTAGACATGCAGGAGTCTGGAGTTGTCAGTATCTCATGGTATTTAAAGAGGTGAGCTGGAGGAAGCCACAAGTAACCAGATAAAGATAACATGTCTATTGATCTCTGTGAGACCACAAAGTTTAAGTGTAGGGAAAGTGTAGGGAAAAATTCAAATGGAGGAACTGGTCTAATTAAGGTAGAGCTGTTAAGGTAGAGGTGTTAAGGACCCTGCCAGACATGACCTAAGACAGCCTGTCAGGTATATCCCATGGCTAAACTCCTAAGCTTTCATGAAGAATCCACAAAAATCTGAGATTTTTAAATTTGGTAGGTCTAATCAGCTTATTCAAAAACATAATACTCAGGCTGATCTCTTTGTCTGCCAGCTAATCAATTTACTCAAAAATGTACAAAAAGTCTGGGTACAGTGGTTCAGGCCTATAATCCCAGCATTTTGGGAGGCCAGGGTAGGCAGATCACCTGAGGTCAGGTGTTTGAGACCAGCCTGGCCAACATGGTGAAACCCTGTCTCTACTAAAAATGCAAAAATTAGCCAGGCATGGTGGAAAGTGCCTGACTTTCCAGGCACTCAGGTAATCCCAGCTACTCAGGAGGCTGAGGCAGGAGAATTGCTTGAACTTGGGAGGTGGAGATTGCAATGAGTAGAGAGAGTACTGCTGCACTTCAGCCTGAGCGACAGAGTGAGACTCCATGACAAACAAACAGACAAACAGTACAGAAGATCTCTGTTACAGGCCACCTGCAGTTTTTTTCCACCTTTCCTTCCCCTCTTGACTCTGCCTACCAGACACTTGTGAAAACTTCTGCATGCAAAATAACTACATACAGTGCCAAACAACTATATAAATGTCTCTGAGTTACTTCTTGATAATGGAGAGATGAAAAGAACCACCAAAACAGGTTAGGAAAAGCAAAGGAGGGCAATGTCCCAGAAACCGAAGAGAGTGTTGAGAGGGAGGGTGGGATCAACTGTGACAAGTGCTGCTGGAAAGTCAAGGGAGGTGAAGACTGAGAATTGACTATTTAATCAGACATTGTAGTTGGTTACCATGGCAAGAGCAGTTTTGGAGATGAGCAAAAGGTTCAATGAAGTAGATTTAAGAGTGTGTGTGTGTGCACGTATGTATGTGTGTGTATTTGGGGGGAGCTGTGGGGTAGGAAATAATTTTGGACAATAGGCACAGACAGTTTCAAGAAGTTTTATTGAAAAAATGGATTCAAAGAAATAGATTAGTAGCTAGTGAGCTCAATACTAGATACATACTTTTTTAAGATGGGAAAATTTATAGCATATTTTGGATGGGAATAATCTATTAGAGAAGCAAAAATCTGTTAATGAAGTCAGGAGAGGTGTGCTTGAGAAGGTAAGAGGAAGAGGATCCAGTGCACATGAGGTAAGATTGAACTTAGTTACATAAAAGAACCACTCATCAAGTGTAGCAGGAATGAAGGCAGAGAACATGGACAGAGATGGAGGATAAGTGGGTAGAGGTAGTCAGGGGAGGGCATGGAAGTTTTCTCCTGATGGCTTCTTTTATTTCCCCCTGCAATAGAAAAAGGAAATGTGGCCATCAGCTGAGAGTTAGAAGTGTGGTGAAGGTGTTGAAGGGTTGAGGAGAGAAAAAATCTGAAAAGGGATTTAGGGGAATGGAAGAGTGAATGCACTGGGAAGTACAATTGGACTTCCACGTAGCACTAAGGGTTAGTGGACACATATTTAACTTAAAACCAGTCAGGATGGTTGAATATTTTTTGGCCATGTTCATTTTCACAGGTACAGGGATAGGAGTAAGTAGAGTTAGATTTCACCAGAGTGGGAGTCATACTAAGAGAATATAAGAAAGAAGAAATGGGTTTGAGGCTGTATGCAAGAGAAAAATAATGATGGACCACGGTCATTAACATTTTTTTGTGACGAAAATAATTAAAATCTACTCTCTTGGCACTTTTTGAATCTGTAATATATTGTTTTTACTACAGTCATTATAATGTGCAGTAGATCTCTTGAACTTATTGCTAACCGATTTTCTTTTTGCACATGGTACTTAATGTGTTAAGTACCACATTATAATGTGCAGTAGATCTCTTGAACTTATTGCTAACCGATTTTCTTTTTGCACATGGTACTTAATGTGTTACTGTATTTTAATTATGTGAGCGTATCCTTGAACTGCCATGGAGTCAAATTATAACTTTGCTACATGCCTGCTAAGAAAAACTACAATTAAAAACATGCTTAAAATTGTAAATAGACTATTCTTATTTTTATAAGGAAAGGAAATACAGTTTTGTAAAAATACTCCAAGAGATCAAGTAGGTGAAAGAAGGTGGATCATGAAGGTGGCAAGGGATGGTGAAAAGTAGAATGGATGGTTGCATATCTACTGTCATTGAAATACCTTTGGGGTAGGAGGACTAGAGAAATTGAGCTGGAGATATACGAGGTGGTAGTCAGAAGGTGATATGTTTAAAATTGAGATTATGAAGCGATTCAGTTATTTGTAGTGACCAATGCCATTGGTGTGACCATGGAGTTGGGGGTTGAGGCAGGGTGAAGGACACAATTTACTGAAGAGAGGAAGGTGGTCAATGGATTAAGAGGCTGGGGTATTGGAAGAGTCATCTACATGATTTTGAAATTTCTAAAAGTTATGAGAGGAGCAACAACTGAATAAGGAACTAAAATCTTCACATACTGAGGAGGAATCACCTAGAGGTCTGAAGATGACTGCAATATAAGAGGCGTTATGACAGTACGGGGGATTGCAGCAGAGAGCCACATTGTTATTGGGAAAATAAAGGCATAGAAGCTTATAAAACATTTTGCATGGTGCCAGGCAGGTAGTAAGTGGTCAGTATATCATTTCTGAGATTCTAGTTTTAGTTTCAGCAGTACAGAGCTCAGAATTCATCACTCTCACCTTTACTACAATAGAAAGCTGAACAAATTGAAAATCAGTGATTTTTCTTGGTCTATAAGCAAACTGAGGTTGAGGGATAAACTGCCACCCTGACATCTGGAGAGAGAGGTGAGTGCAGACAGTCACAGCTGAGATCTGCTTACCTGGAACAGAAGGTGCTGGAGCCATAAACTGGTAGGAACACTTACACAATAATTTTGATTCATTGCTTGAGGTTGAATGTGAAGTAATCTAAAAGAGAGAAACTCCTTGGGGCTGCAGTCTTTGTATACTAAATGATAATTCTGAAGCAGAAGAAATATGCCCCAGTGACTAGACTGGGCTTGAAATTTTGTGCACCCTAACCCAGCCTGCTGTTCAGAATTTTAAATGTCAAACTACTTCATCTCTTGAAGTATTTTTATAAAACTATACTTCCTTTTTATAAAAAATAAGAATAATTGGCCTTGTGCAGTAACTCATTCCTGTGAACTGAGGGCACTTTGGGAGGCTGAAGTGGGTGAATCACTTGAGGCCAGGAGTTCAAGACCAGCCTGGGCAACATGACAAAACCCCATCTCTATTAAAAATACACAAATTAGCCAGGTGTGGTGGCACACGCCTGTAGTCCCGGCTACTTGGGAGGCAGAGGCACAAGAATCACTTGAACCTGAGAGACAGAGGTTGCAGTGAGCCAAGATCATGCAACTGCACTCCAGCCTGGGTGACAGAGACAGACTCTGTCTCAAAAAAAAAAAAAAAAAAACTATTTAGAATTTTAAAAGGTGTGTTTTTAATTGTGGTTTTTCTTAGCAGGCATGTAATAAAATTATAATTTGACTTCATGGCAGTTCAAGGATATGCTCACACAATTGCAATATAATAGCACATTAAGTACCACATGCAAAAATATTGGTTAGCAATAAGTTCAAGCAAGAGATCTATTGCATATCATAATGATTACAGTAAAAAGAATATATTGCATACTTGAAAATTGCCGAGGGTAGATTTTAATTATTTTCATCACAAAAAAATGTTAAGAATGTGAGGCAACACATATGTTAAGTAGCTTGATTTAGCCATTTCACAGTGTATACATATATCAAGACATCATATTGTACACCATAAATATATACAACTCTTACTTGTTGATTAAAAGAGAAAATTGGTCAGCAATGGCATAGCAATTAGCATAGGTGTGTTTTCTTCTCCCAAATCTGTTGAGGTATGACTGACAAATAAAAATTGTGTATATTTAAGGTATTTACTGTGATGTTTCAATAGACACATACTTTGTGAAATGATTACTACAGTCAAGCTAATTTAACATATCCATCACCTCACATACTTATCTTTGTTTTGTGGTGAAATTACTTGAGATCCCTCTCTTAGCAAATTTTGATTATATGATACATTATTATTTACTGTGGTATGCTTTTAAGTTCCTTTTCATGGGGAATAAAGAAGGACTTAATTGACCTAACTCAGGCAATTGCGAAGATCCATGTGCAAAAACAGGTAGAGGAGGGGTAGAGGGAGAAGGGGGAGATGAGAAGGAAGAGGAAAAGGAGGAAGGAAGAGGGAAAGAGAGGGAGGGATGGCAGGAGAGGAGAGAAAAGTCTCAAAGGGAGCTAGGAACAACCTTTAGGGCAGAGTAGAAACCGTAGTTTGGAAATGTGAGATTCAAGATTCAACTCAGATCTAAAGATGGGCCTTTCTGTTGGTCCTTCAGAAGGAATCAGAGCTCATCACTCTTTATCTTTTTTTCACATATTTCTTCCTGCAATTAAATGACTAATTCTCTCCATACTTCTAAATTTAACTTTCGTAATGAGATAATCTTATCGGTGTAGCTGTCATCCTTGACCATGTTTGTAGAGAACTCTTCAAGCTGCCTCATAGGTGACTGGTCAGCCTATGTGTTCATCTGCCCTGTGGGATCAATCAAAAGGCAGGCGTGTAGGCCTGAGGGGCGAGGAGGCTCTCACAGGTGCAGAACACGGTCACCTTGCTCAGGGAATAGCTCGGGGCCTCTCCATGAGGAGATATTCCTTCAAAGGAAACAGAATTTAGCTGTCCTGTGTTTTACAATCAGACATCTGGATGAAAAGAAAAAGTCAATTAGTTATTGAGTTTACATTCATGTATTTACCTTGTTTTTAGATTGTCAAAATGTCTATAGCATTTATTACACTGGCTTTAAATAATTATAGGTTGCATTGATTTTTGTAAAGTTACGTAGTCTGCGTTTGCGGTAACACCTCATAATACTGCTTGTGCTCAGAGGTTCCGGTGATTCTTGTCTACAAGTGCTCAAATGCCAAGGAACCAAAGAATCTGTGTTGCTGTCCTGCCCTCTAGTGGTTTTTGCTTGGGTTTACAATTACTGTACTGCATGTATAGAAAGCAACCTTCACTGATGCAAAATTACAAGGGAAACTGTGTTTTTGTTCCATTTAGAGAATGCACTAAGAACCATAATATCACAATATGTTTCTATTTCTTCTTGTGGGAAAATCACAAATGGCACATAAAACTCTGATGGAAAATCCAAAGTTGGAGACTATGAAAGCTGAGTGTTTTGAACTTTAGAAGCTTTTTGTATTGTTAAAATTATATGATGTTAGGAATGGAATAAAGTTTAAGATCACTGAATTCAACCCAATCACTTTGAAGTTGAGGGAAAAAGTTTCCAAGATTTAAATATCTTGGCCGAGATGTTGCAGACAATTTATATTGGAACTGAGCTTAGAACCCAGGTTTCCTGATTCTAGGAATCTTTCTTTTATACAATCCACATCTTACAATTAGACTTACTCAATGTGAAGAGGACTCAAGGTCTAGGCTGTTATCAAGAAAAAAAAAGTGTGACATCTCCAACAGGAAAATGAATCTCTCTTTTGTTTGGGAAGGAGAGCATATATACCCTTTCTTTGTTAAGAAAATAATACAATTTAAAAGGATACCTTCTGGCCAGGCACGATGGCTCACGCCTGTAATCCCAGCACTTTGGGAGACCCAGGTGGACGGATCAGGTCATCCTGACCAACATGGTGAAACCCCATCTCTACTAAAATACAAAAAATTAGCCAGGTGTGGTGGCATGCGCCTGTAGTCCCAGCTACTTGGAGGCTGAGGCAGGGGAATCACTTGAACCCATGAAGTGGAGGTTGCAGTGAGCTGAGATCACCCCACTTCATTGCAGTCTGATGAGAGAGTGAGACTATATCTCAAAAAAAAAATATATATATATATACACACACACACACATATATACATATAAAATACTCTGGAATCAATAAAGAAGGTGCATATATATATATACACACCTTCTTTATTGATTCCAGAGTATTATTTCTTGGCAAAGTGGAAGAGAGCAGAAAACAGACTGAATGGAGCAGATGCAAGTGGAGAGGAACTACAGGAGTCTTTCATGTTTCTGACCTCATGTGCTTTTCCTTACTCAAATAATAGGTTACTAGGCTGATTTGGCTGGCGCATCTGTTCCCTTTCTATTAAGGATCCAAATGGCTATGCTATGGACTGAATTGTGTATTCTTAATGGTTGTATGTTGAACTCAAACCTCCAATGTAACTAACTGTGTTGGGAGACAGGACCTATAAAAAGGTAATAAAGATTAAGGGAGATCATAAGGGTGGAGTCCTAATCTGATAACACTATGGCCTTATAAGAAGGGAAAAGGAGACAATAGAGAGATCTCTCTCTGATTTATGAAGGCAGAGAGAAAGAACTGTCTGTGATCCAGAAGAAGAGCTATTACCAGAATCCAACAATGCTGGCACCCTGATCTTGCACTTCCAGCTTCCAGAACCATGAGAAAATAAATTTCTGCTCTTTTGGCACTCATCCTACAGTATTGTGTTATGGCAGTCCAAGCTGAGATAGGTTACAGCTAGGTAATGTGTTCACTAGTCTAGAGACTAGTGAGCGGTTCTCACTAGAGAACAACTAGTCTGTTCTCTGACTGCTCCATCCCTGTCTTTTTTTTTGGGTAACTCTCACAAATAAGGGAGGACTGTTTTGTGCAGTGTATATATGAGGAATTCTGCTCCCCTACTAGGATGTCCAGATACCCTAGATCATTCCACTTGTCCTATACTTTGGCCATTTTAATTCCTTACTAGCTATCTCTAAACTGCATCCTCCTCCCCTGCCCCACCTTGAATGATCCCGAGAAACCAGGGGGATTTGCCAAGCACAGATACACAGTCATAGCAATTAAAGATACGTGCTATGCGGCCAGTCTTCCCAGTGTGGAAGGCTATGGATTCAACTTCCTTACTAACATCTCTGAAACTTTTGCTACTGTGGACTCTACCCTCCTTGTGAAAGAAATCAATTTCTACTGGCTGTCTTGCTTCCTTTCCAACCCTTCCCTCTTCCCCTCAATGGCACCCTTTCCTCTGTATGCACCTCAGTGGTACTGAGGTGCCCCAGATGGTGTCAGTCCGTTGTTCTCATTCTAACTGCTTTCTCTTTTGGCAATCTTGTGTCTTATAATGTTTTTCTTTTTCACTACCATTCATATTTTTTGGCCTTCCAAAATAGCTTTTTTCTTTCATTCCTGTCCTAAAATCTCTTCTAGTCTTCAACTCATGTATCCAAACTAATAGCTGTATATTATTCCTGGCTTTTGTGAGCTAAGTGTCTAAGTACCTGCTGGATATTTTTATCTGACCATCTGAGAGATATCTCAAACCAAACAACTTATATATCTGAACTTACAGTTTTCATTTACTGAATGTTCCTACTCAAACATCATCATTCCCTGAATCTGAAATACCAACATGTTCCCAGTCACATGTGCCAGAAAGCTGGGAGTCAGTCTCGATTCTTTTGCCCCTTCTCCCATACCCAATCATCAAATTCTATGTTACCACCTAAATAATCACAAACCCCATCCCTCCTCTCCTTCCCTGCTGCTGTTTCGCTAGTTCATAGCTTCTTCATTGCTTGCTTGCATTAACCTTCTAAGTCAACAATCGGCTTCCATTGTTGACCCACTTAAATCTTTTATATTACAGCTAGATCAAACAATCTTAAGATCCGATGTGACTGGTTGCAAATGACAAAGCTGTCTCCAAAACAAGGTGCATATGGTCCTTATACTCTAGTCACTGCCTTTTCTTCCAGCCTCATCACCAGTCACCTTTTCAGCATGTCATATTCCAGATTTGCTGAATAGTTTTATAGTTCCCTGCTCACACAATTCTGTTGTCAGTTCATTATGCTCTTTTCCTGTGTTTATGACTTACTACTGCAAACCTTCAGTCCTCATCCTTGCTGTCATTTTTTCAAGACTCAGTTGAGGCATCCCCCGCCCACTCCAAAAAGCCTTCCCAATATTGCATTAGGGTAAGTGTTTCCTTTTTGTGCTAACATACAATCTTGAACATCCCTCTGCCATTGCAAGGACCATTCTGTAGTTTCATGTATATCTGCCTTCCTCAAAGGGAGTGACCATGTCAAGGCTCATCCCAGGGCCTAATGGGTCCCAAGGGGTGTTTCCAGGGCAAGCATTTAAAATTAAAGCCTTCAGTTTCAACATCTTGTGGGTCACTATTTATTTTTACAGAAATATACGTACACACACACACACATATTTACACACACAGCTATAACCACCTTACGTAGCTGTTCTCATTAAAAGTAAAACCCTGTTTCCCTGTTATAAAAATCTGGAGTGGTACTACAGGTCCATTTAAAGAAAAGTTACTTTGTCACGGTACAACCCCCTCGTAAAAATATAATTATAAAGGGTTCCACTAGCTTTCTTCTCAATGTTCTTCCTTCTTTTCACTGCTTATCTGAAAAGGAACTGGAGCACGCATTACAATAAGTAGGGCGGCACTGCCTGAGCCCGAGTGACTCTCTGCTAAGGGGCTCTGATCTGGACCACTCCCTCATTATACTAGGAACACATGTTTTCAAACAAATGCTCTGATGTAGCAACTCATATCCTGGAACTAGTTTCTACACACTAATCCAAGAATTGTAATCTCTGGTTTATGCTATTTAGTCACCATCTTTGTATATTCATTTTGGCCAGGAAAATGGTCATTGTATTCTGTAGAACTAGCATTTGATGGGCTAATATTAAAAGTTTTGTAAGTTTTCTCTTTATGGAAATGGTGCTTTTGAAATACATTTGCATTGCACTGCTAAATACTTGTCATATGTTTTAAAAACTAATAGCTATATATTATTCCTGGCTTTTGTGAACTAAGTATCTATTAGTTTGCTACATCTGTGCCAGGGACTAAAATCCATGGTTTACATGTCTACTCTTCAAGTATGCTTATGGGTCAAATAGTCAAATAGATTTCTGGTAGAATGAAAAGAAAAATCTATCAATGTATCTATTAATGTAATATATGTTTATATAATATGTTCTAAATATTATATAACAATATGGATATTCATATCAAATACATACATATATTAATATGTATTTTTTCATTTGGTCTGTATATATTCCTTAGTATTGGATAGTAAAGCTTTTGAGTAAGACTTACTTAATTAGTCAGACAAGTTATTTGGGCTGCAATCATGTATTTGTAAGTGGCCTCTAATTTTTATAAAAATAAAAAGAGATTTAATATCAGAATACCTACATGCAAACGAAATTATGGCTCAGTAGTAATCCTATTAAATACTATGGCATACAATGTCAGGAGTGGTGAATTTATTTTTACTTCGTAGACCTCCCCATTTTTCAGGCATCAATATGCCTTTAAGACAGTGGTTCTCAATCTTGGATATTAGCATCATCTGGGGAGTGTTAAAAATACTGATACTCAAACTCTTCTCCTAGAGATTCCAACTCAACTGATTTGGCTGAGGAGTTTGGCATTGGTGTTTTTAAAACCTCTCTAGTGGATTCCAATGTATGGCTGGTGTTGAGACCCCCAGCTTTAAATTTTTCTGCAGTGGCCGCAAAAAGATAGGCACCCAGGCCTTCCAAAGTAGTCCAGAGTAGCCAGGCTGTATCTGTAGGAATCAAGTCTCATGAGCTCAATTTTCTGTCATATGTCTTCCACTTCTTTTTGCCTTTCTGATTACAGATGTTTGGTGTCTTCTTCTCTAGCTCTTGCTGTGGCTAGTTTATCCTCCTACTAACTGATCCTGGATTTTGATACTTGACCTCACCCTTTCACTCATTTGTCTATCTTGGACTTTTAGAGCCTGGGTACAAAGAATAATAAAATACAGCAACTTTACATTTCCCATTTTCTCCAGTTCCTGGAAACCACTATTCCACTCTGATTCTATGAATTTGACTATTTTATATGCCTCGTATTAATAGAATCATGCTGTGTTTGTCTTTTGGTGACTGGCTTATGCCACTTAGTATAATGTACTCCAGGTTAATTTATTGTCTCACTCCTTTTGGGCTAGTTTAACAAAAATATCACAGACTGAGTCATTTATAAGTGATAGAAATTGGTTTCTTACTGTCTTGAGGGCTGGGAAGTCCAAGATCAAAGCACTAGTGGTTCAATGTCTGATGGGGGACTCCTTGTTGCATCCTCACATGGCAGAAGATGGAAGCATTAAAACAGCCTAAGCTAGTTCTTACCAGCCTTTTTATAAGGCACTAGTCCCATAAAACCATAAGGGATTCTTTATGGGCTCTTACCCGCCCTTTTATAAGCCAGAGCCCTCATGACTTAATCACTCCCCAAAAGGCCTCACCTCTTAATACCACTGCAATAAGGATTAAGTTTCAACACTTGAGTGTTGGGAGTCATTTACACCATAGCATGCATATTGTTGAATATTGCAGAATTTCCTTCTTTTAAAAGGATTAACAGCATCTCATTGTATTTATGTAGCCAAATTTCTTTATCCATTCATCTGTTGATGGACCCTTAGGTTGTTTCCACATCTTGGCTATTATGAATATTTATTTTAATTAAAATTAAAAATAAAATAGCCACATGTGGTTAGTGGCTATTGTGTTGGAAAGTACATATCTAAAGGATGAAGTGGTAATCTCTGTCATATTTGCAGTTCTTCCTTTCGAGAAAGCTGTTTCTGATGTCTAGTTAGAAGTAATCGTGTTCCTATCTTCATGTTTCTTGCTCCTGCTCTATAAAACTATCACAAACTTAGTGGCTTAAAAGAACAGAAATTTATTATCTTCTGTAGGTCAGAGTCTGAAATAGGTCATATGGACTAAGATCAAGGTATTGGTAGAGATGTGTTCATGTCTGGAGGCTCTAGAGGAATCCGTTTCCTTGCCTTTTCAGCTTCTAGAGAATGCCTACATTCCTTGGCTTGTGGCCCCTTCTTCCATCTTCAATGCCAGCAGCATAGCACCTTCAAATTTCTTTCTAACTCAGACATTGTGCCTCCTTACAATGATCTTTTTGATTCCATTGGGCCCACTTGGATAATCCAGGGTAATCTCATCTCAAGATCCTAAATTTAGACACATCTGTAGAGTCTCTTTTGCCATGCAAGGCAACATATTTGCAGATTCCAGAGATTAGGATGTGGACATCTTTGGGAAACCGTTATTCTGCTTACCAAACCACTGTAGCTATTCTGCCTTGCCTTATAGTTTCCCATGTGCTTTTCTATCCACCTCCTTGAGAGTAACAATTGAGTCTGAATGATTTTTAATTCCTAGGTTAAAACTGTGGCCTTCATACCACAGATGCTCAAAATATGTTTGTCGGAATGAAATAAGATAAATAGACTATTTGATAGGTTCAGATTGGTGAATAAAGCCCCTTAAGGTGGGTCCTGGTGTAGGAAATAGATTTTGACCATTTTCATGGATTGAAATCTTCACCAATCAACCAAGTAATCAATAAAATAGATTTTAGAGCAGTATTTATCAATCACCAATCGAATAGAGACTGAGTAATTGTACCTTGGTCTATTTATTTTGGCTAATTTTATGTCTTGGGCTAAAGAAAGCAATGGAAGCCAAAGCCTGTTTGTATGGTTCTTTGGAAATTAAGTCAAGAACAAATAATGGTAGAATGACAGTTAATAGATTATGTATCAAGAAAAAATTTCACAAGGTCACTATGACATTTTAAGATTAAAACATTATTTGATGAAAGAAGTTAATATATGAAGAATATATTAAATGTTTATATCCAATGAATGAGCAATTTACCCAGTTTTTTAGAAGACATTCCAGGACAAAAAATGTCTAATTTAAATTTTTTAAATAAATTAAGCATCTAATAAAAGCTTATTTTTCAAAATTTAAACATATACAAAAACAAAGAGGATTATATAGCAAACTCAGGTACCTGTTACTCAGCTTGAACAAGCAACTGTCATCCCATGACTGTCTTGTTTTAATCTATAATTCCACTCTCCACTCCTTTTCCCCACTTCCACCCTCTACTCTGATTATTTCAAAGCAAATCCCATAAAAATATCATTTTATCTGTACATTTAATCATTTATACACACATTTAGAAGGATCTGTTAATGAATTTCCTCATATTCATGTTGGCTTCCGGCACATTTTGGCTACTCCATAATCTTTCTGGCATTTACTGTCTTTTCTTTACCTTATGTGGAATTTTGTGCTGAAGGAAAAACATAACAACTAAATATAGAAAACACTAAGCTGGCTAGCCTTGTTTAATTTTCCTATACTTCAATTCATATTTTAGAAAACAGCTTACAAAGTGGAACTATATGAGATTACAAGTAGAGTTAAAACAATATTTACATTTTTGTTTACTGGGAGAAAGGGGAACTCTTAACCACAGGGGAAATATGAGTAAAAATATCCAAGTTCTACTCCCCTTTATTTTAGGAATATATTAAATAATGTTGAGGTAAGACATCATTCAGTTGTAGAAGGAATGTAGAGACTTTCTGGGATTAGGGAACGTTCTGAGGGAGAATTTCTCAGAATAATAATGAAAGGAAGCCAGAATTTTAACTGAGAAATAAGATATTGATGAAGATGGAAGTCTGATCAGAAAATATGAGGCCATAAAAATGTGATTTTGTATAATATAAAATATTTCTTATGGGCATGAAAATGTCTTTTTTTCATGAGTCTGTATACAGTGATTGTAAATGACTTTTCTCAATATATTAAATATATTAACAAAAGTGCACATCATTAAGGTGGTTGGGCTGGAGAATTAACTTATTATTGTAAAATTGCATAATGTTATCAAATAGTTGTTTCTGTCTTTCTGCCACTTTTAACTACCAAGAAGCACAGCTAATTTGTCCATGCAATGGACCTGAATCACAATACTTTGTTCTTAAAGTTATGACGTGAAATTTTTGAGGGAACAAGTAAAATCAATTTTTCAAATCCAGGTTGGCATTTGAAAATTCATTAAGCTGAAACTCTCTGTTATGCCACTTTTCCCCAAAGCAGAAAGGTTCTATGTAGCCATTCCATTCACAGACTCCTAAGAATTTTTAGCTGGATAGAATATATGAAGTCATCTAATTCAGCTCCGTGTTTGAACCCTGACGTCTCTGGATTAAATGTATTGCTAAAGGTCACACATCTAAAACGCAAGTTTGGAGACAAGAAGCCAACTTTCCTGCCTTCCAGGTTTGTGTGCCTGCTCTCTCTCATTACAAAAGATGAGGTTTTTGTTGCAAGTGACACATGAAGAAAATTATTTGATTCTGTTTACTGTGATTGTGTAGAAATTTATACTTTGGTACTATGACTTTGAATATAAGTTGTTTCAAGGAGTTATATGACTTTTAAAGTCCCCTTAAGCTCTAAGAGGATGATGATGTATTTGTAATTGTAGGTACTAACTTGCATTTCTTAAATTGAACAAAAAACTATGCCAAATATTTCAAAAAGATTAAATAGAGGAAAAGAAAATTGGAACTCTGCATCTGATCTCTGTTGCTGTTGATGGGGCTGGCAGTATGTTTATAGCTGTGCTGAGCAAGAATACTTGCAGCAATCTTCCCAGACGTCACCTGTTTCTCTGAAGACTCCTTCCAACTTCCGCTTTAATTAGAACTGGCTCTATCCTGAATATACCATCCCTTACCACCCACTGTTTAGACCTTGGGGCTGAGAGTGGGGTGGTGTCCTTTTCACTCCTCATTACTATTTTTAGATCATTTCTCCTTCATCCTCAGACCATATGTCCAGCTCCCAGTTGCACATTATAGGTTACAGGGACAACACACTCAACTGCTTCTAACTCCCATCCTCAACCATCCTGCTGTCAAATCTACTCCATGCTCTTACTGTTTCAGTGAAAGGCACCTCAAGTTTGCAATTGCCTGAGACAGACATCTGAGAATAATACTCGACACCACCCTAACTTACCTGCATTCCATTAAAGTCAAATTCTATTGATTTTAATAGTTAAATATATCTAAATTGTTTTTTGTTCTGCAAACCTGTTGGCTCACATTAATTCTAATCAACATCACCTCTCATGAACTGTGGCCACGTCTTCCCAAGTATTTCTTTCACCATTGGACTTGGCCCCTTCCAATCTGTTTACTCACTTGGTGACAACCATGTGTGCAAGGATTTTTTTTTTTTAAATTTAGCATCCATATTACTATATTACTTTCATAAAAGAAATTGAACTTTAGGAAAACCAAAAAGCTTGCTCGCACTAACACAACTCTTGAGTGTTAGGGCCAGATATTCTGGTTCCACACCAGGATTTTGTCATCTTCCAGATGCCCCTTCTAAGGTCTAGAGAAATGTGCACCCCAAAAGAATGAACAGTGAAGAATTGAGGCCCCAACCAAAGGGTAAAAATGATTGAAGGCTACCAGCTTTCAAACCCTAACTGTAACATAATGTGCAGTGGCTTCAAGGCCAAATTCTGAGTCATAATAATGGCATTTAGATGCCATCAGTCCAGAGTGTTGTGACCTTTTGAGAACCATAACTTCATTGTGTATAACTTGTTTCTACTTTCCAATATCTCATGTTATTATCATTGTAAAACATGCTTGTTTTTTAGGGATTTTACTTTTCACATTGCCATCAATGAAAAACCAAGCGATTCTTTGATCAGAGTTAGAACAGCCAGTTGCTCATGAAGCCAAATAAGTTACAGTCAGTAAAATAGTATAGTAAATGTTCTTAACTATTTTTAACTACCCTTTACACACTTGAAATTGTTTCACAATATGCCAGAACATTAAGCAAAGGGAAAATGTGTATGCTGGCCCACATAAAGGGACCTGCCTGTCTTTGTAAGTCCAGAGGACTACTGATTAAATTTTAAGATAGTGACAAGTAACCTCAAGTTTCACCTGATTTAAACTGAAGAGAATAAACAAACAATGGAGTAATTTGAAAGGAATTCTGAGATTTGCAGGGGTTTTTTTTGGGAGGAATTTACTGAGATGGCTTCGAAGGACAGGGAATATAGAAACTAGTTTTCACTTGTCCAGGCTTTTATTCATGCTGAGTAACTCATGCGCACAGCAACTTAATCTGTGTTGAGTCTTTCTTCCATTGAAGTATGTTGTCATTTTGGCCTTCATTTAATTTTCTTCCTTTAAAAATTAAAAAAAGCTTGGGCTCTATATTGGATATCTATGGGAGATTAGCAATTTAATATAGCAGAAGACTACTATTATTAAGCTACAACAAAAATTCTGCTGACTAAAATTTAAATAAGTGGGTAAAGAGTTGAAGGGCCTTCAGACAGCTCATGGATGGTAATAGCCTAGGTTGAGCCTTATTCAGGTTGCTAGTCATGTCAATGATGAAGAATATGAGGATAGAAAATCACATCAGAAACTCATATTTGATAAAATATGCCATATTTCCTTTCCTGTAATCCATTTCATATATTTACTGCCTAGAGTACATGATTTCTCAAGTGTTTTATGGACACTTGTGGGTACTTTTCTAGAAACAAAATGTAAAATAATCTTTTGTTCCTGAAAACTCTTGTTGGTGGTTAGTATTATGGGAATGTTATATGAACCCTTCTGATCTCACCATCCCTGAATTGGCATATTCCTTCTGAAATGTTGGTTCACTATAATTCAAGACACAGCCTAAATATTGTCATAGGAAGAAGCCTGGGATAACATACAGGGTATATGTTAACAACCCAGAGTGAATGAAACAAATTACAAAATTGCCTTTAGATGTTTATTGTAGGTGGTACCTATCTGTGTATCAAGAGAAAATGAGAGGGAACTTAATACTTTAAAGGTATCATTATAGGTATTAGGTAATTGGAGATACAGCTAAGTATCATGAACCAAATTTTAAAGTCATTAGTAGATACAATAGTTTAAAGAAGTGATTGTGACCAGGAAGACTGGAAAATTATTTTGCTTAAATATAGTTTTCACTGAAGACTGGAAAATGCCCTTGCTGTTTAACTATACTTATTGCAAGTTATTTGGATTGACCATTTCTTATCTTCATTTAAAAATGTGATATATATTGGATATGCTGTTACTTTAAAATTTTATGTTAGACAAGAAAAGATTGCCTACCATGTTTTAAGACAGATTTTGATTACTTTAATGTTGAAATATAATAATATTTACATTAAAACCAACCAATATCTCAACAAACCAAGAATGGAGGGAACTTCCTCAACTTGATAAAAGAACATCTATAAAAAACTTATAGTTAACGTCATACTTAGTGGTGAGAAGCTAGATGCTTTCTTACTAAGATCAGGAATAAGGCAAGGATGTCTCCTCTCACTACTCCTATTCAATATCATACTGTAAGTCCTAGATAATGTAAAAAGACATGAAAAGTAAACCAATTGGGAGGGAAGAAATAAAATTGTTTTCAGATGACATGATTGTCTCTGTGGAAAATCCCAAGGAATCAACAAAAAAATCCTAATACTAATAAGCAACCTTACTCATAGCAAAGTTGCAGGATATAAGGTTAATAAAAAGTCAATTTTTTCCTATATACCAGCAATGAACAATTGAAATTTAAAATTAAAAACATAATACCATTCAGATTAGCTCCAAAGCGAAATAAATATGTATAAATTTTACAGAATATGTCCAAAATCTATGTGAGGAAACTACAAAACTCTGATGAAAGAAATCAAAGAAAATCTAAATAAATGCAAATATATTCCATATACAAAGAAAGAAAGACTCAGTGTTAAGATGTCATTTCCTCCTAACTTCACCTATGGATTCAATGGAATCCCAATTAAAATCTCAACAAGTTACTTCATGGATGTTGACAAACTGATTCTAAAGTTTATTTGAAAAATCAAAAGACCCAGAATAAAAAAAATTGAAGGAGAAAAGCAAAGTCAGAAAGTCGACATAACTGGACTTCAAAACGTACTATGAAGCTACAGTATTCAAAACAGTGTGGTACTGGTTAAAGAACAGGCAAATAGACCAATGGAATGGAATAGGGAGCCCAGAAATAGACTCACATGAATATAATTAACTGATCTCTGACGAAAGACAAAGGCAATTCAATGGAAAAAAAACCAGTCTTTTCAACAAATGGTACTGGAATAATTGAATACCCACAAGTAAAATAAAATAAAATAAAATAAAATAAAATAAAATAAAATAAAATAAAATAAAATAAAATAAAGTAGATTCCAAACACAGACCTTGCACCTTTCACAAAAATTAACTCGAAATGGATCATAGACGTATATGCAAAATGCAAAACTGTAGAACTGCTGGAAGATAACATAGGAGAAACTCAAAGTGACTTCGACTTTGGCAATGACATTTTACATACAGTACCAAAAACACTATTCATGAAAGAAAAATTGAGAAGTTGGATTTTATTAAAACTAAAAACTTCTGCTTTGTGAAAGACACTTTTAAGAGAAGGAGGAAACAGCCACTGACTGGGAAAAAAATTTCTGCAACCATATCTGATAAAGGGCTAGTATCCAAAATATACAAAGAACTCCTTTTAAAACTCAAAAATACAAAAGCAAATGACCCAGCTAAAATATGAACAAAAGATCTGCACAGACTCCTCACCAAAAAATAAATATACAGGAGAGATACTCAACATCATTTGTCATTTAGAGAACTGTGCATTAAAACAATGAGATATCACTATACACATTATACATTTGTCAAAGCCCATAGAATGTGTAACACAAAGAGTGAACCCTAATGTAAATTATGGACTATAGTTAGTATTGTCATATCAGTAGTGCATCAGTTGTAACAAATATACCACACTAATGCAAGATGTTAAAAATAGGTGAAAATGTATGTGTGTATATGGGCAAAGGGAATAGATAGGAATTCTCAATATTCTCTAATAAGTTTTCTATAAACCTAAAGCCTAACATTATAAACAAAAAAATGTGAAATTGCTTTTCACTTGAATATACATTGTAGAAATATACAATGTATTATATACACCGTAGAGCATTATGCATTATTTCTTGAACTTTGAAAGTTTTTAATCTATGGAATGCATTGATTGATTGATTTTCAGTTTTGACTGAAATGGCAAAGTTAAGCCCTCACACAATGCAGTAAATTCACAAAGGCAGTAGAGATTTGCTACTTAATTCAATCTTGCCTTTTTGTTTGATTCAGAATCAAAATATAATTGTGATAGTCCCATTTAGTATAGTAAAGTGAAGATAGGAGTTTCGTGTGATTATGATTGGTAGAGTAACAGTTCTGGTGCAGTTCTGGTTCAACTAAATTGCCATTTCAAATCAATTTTCTGGTTTTATTTTAATTACGTTTGACTCACCACATGCAGTTTTCACCATATGCACTTTGCAATAAACCAGGATAAATTCCAAAACGAGTTAGCGCATCTCAGCTGTTATAGTTGCAACTTAACACAATAGAAACCTTTCTTCCTTTCATAAAAGTTTCTCATGGCTGAATGCATTTCGTATAATTAGCCAACTGTTTGGAAATTTTCATGTAACTTTTTCATTTATTTTAGTTAAATTTCAAAATCCAAATCATTGTCAGCTTTCGTGTGTCTTCCTCACAAATTTTTCTTAGTAATTCTTAGATTTATTTGATAATTTTAATTTTAAATCAGGATTTCCATAAGATATTTTTGGCAACCTAGTCAAAGCTGCCTAAGGAAATGTGAAAGTTAGAAGAGATTTTACCTATAATCTCATGTTTCATTTCATTAATGATTAAAATTAATACATTTATAAGACAGTTTAACATTGTGTTTTTCTTTTAATATTGGATACTACGTCTTCTAGTTTCTACATAGTAAATACGATTATGATGAGTTACACCTTTTTTGTTGTTGTCTGAAAGCTGTCGTAATATCTTTATCTTCATATTTATTCATCAGCTTATTCATATACCCTAAAAGAATCCTTAATGTCATGTGTCATGGAAACTTTAAAAAACCTGAAAATTTCAGAATACATGACTCATAAAACGTGAGAAAAAGAATCCTATATACAAGAAAACTATTGTATAAAATTACATTGTTTTGGCAAATCTGGAACACAGATGAGAAATTTTGAATCAAAATTATTGACACTTTTTGCATTACTTAGTTTTATTTCATATAAAAGTTGAAAGATAATTCATAATGTGTTTAAAACTAAAGACTGAATACGCATGCATATATAGAATCTTCTGCTTTGACTATAGATTCAATGCAAACCCAATCTTCTTAGTGTATTTTAAAATTATGCAGAATTTCCCTAGATTTGAAGAAAAATCACTTTCTTTTTATTTGCACTTTGATATGAGCTAGTCTAATGATAAAAGCATACTATAAATTTTTAAGCATAAAATTGAATACATATGTATATATACTTTATATTAACACATACATGAACGTGTCATACTTTAAATGAAGTTTTAAAACAGTTGTTAAAAAGATTGACAATTTTCAGAAATAATTAAGCTTAGGCTTTAAATTCAAAATACTAGACTTTATGATCTAAGCTTGAGTTAGAGATCGTCCACTGGGTGGCAGAAGCATACCAGGAATATTCACAAATAGACCCTGGCCCAGGGAATGTGTTGTCAGTGCATGGATGTTATCCAGGAGAGTATGCTGATGCCCCTAAGAAGGTCATGCACTGACCAGTTATTTCTTCAGCTGTGGCCATGTGTTGGCACTGAGCTACTATGTTCTCCCACCTGGTATCCCTTGTGGTGAACCAGACACATTTGCCAGATGCCTGGTAGAGGGAGATACTCCAGGCTCTGGCTAACAGGGCTTTCTCTGTGAGAAGCTGAGGCACCTGCATGGGGGAAAAACAAAAAACAAAACAAATCAAAAACCAAAAACTTAATGCCTGGACTTACTATTTCTCTGGTGAGTTAAAGAGCCCAGACTCTCTTTGGGTGGGTGGGTGGGGGGGGAGGTCCCTGTTTTGTTGATATTAATTACTCCATATATAAATTCAAAGTGAAATTTTTGAATTTTCCTCGGGTAATTAAGGAAGGACTAAGAAAAATATATTTGTAATGATTTTAAATAAAAGCAGAGTAACAGGCAAGAAAACATCTAACTTTAGAGATAATACCTTGACTGAACTCATTTCTTTGTCTCATTGAAAATACTCTTTATTTTTAATTTTAATTTTTATTTTTTGGGACAGATTCTCACTGTGTGGCCCAGACTGGAGTACAGTGGCATGATCTTGACTCACCGCAACCTCCACCTCCCGGGTTTCAGCTATTCTCCTGCCTCAGCCTCCCAAGTAGCTCAGATTACAGGCGTGTGCCACCACACCCAGATAATTTTTGTGTTTTTAGCAGAGACAGGGTTTCACTATGTTGGCCAGGCTGGTCTCGAACTTCTAAACCTTAGGTGATCTGCCCGCCTTGGCCTCCCAAAGTGCTGGGATTACAGGCACCACACCCGGCCTGAAAATACTCTTTACATGTAAGATGATAAACGACAGTGAAGTATTGGTTTGTATCTTCAGCATTAGGGAGCGAATTGTGATTATTTTAAAATGGGGGTTGCTGCCAAGCTACTGACTAACGGGAGGTAACTTATTTAGAAGTCGAAATAAAGTGACATCCTCTAACACAGGACTTTTCACACTATAATGCATGTAGAGTTTTACTTTGGGGTTCTTGCTACAATGCGGAGTCTGATTCAGTAGCTGTGCCAGTTACAGCTATTGCCTCTCAACTCCAAACCCACCCTCCTAAGCTCTGCTTTGTGGTGTTGGAGCTAGACTCTGCGACCCGCATTTTGACTTTTAGTCTCCCTCTAGCACCCACTACTTTGTGCTCAGCTTTTGAGGTAGTGGGTGCTAAGGGGAGAGACTGCAAGGCCAGAAGTGGGAGAAGGCACCTGCCTGCTTGCAGCTTCTAATGTCATCCCAGCAATGCTGCTTCAGTCTGGCAGCAGCCATTCCTTTCTGTGGTAGCAGCTTCCAGTTTGCAGTTTTTTTCCCAACACTCTCAGAATGAACTTCACCTTGCCCCTTTAAAGACCCCAGCACTGGCCAAGAAACTGCCCTTTTCTCAGGGATCCAATCTCTTTCTTTTTGTTCCCTTAACTCTAGAGTTGGAACTGCTTTCTGCAATTGTTACCTCCATAATATATTGTTAGAGTTTTACTTTTACTCTTTCAGTTACCTAGTTAACTTTATCCCTAGTTAACAGTTCTTTATATAAAATTCTCACTGTTCAGATAACTGCTGTGGTTTCCTTCCCTTCTCTTGACCCTGAGTGATGCAGTAGGTCGGAGGTGGGGCCCAAGATTCTGCATTTCTGACAAGCTCCCAGGTAATGCCCAGTCGCTGGTCCATGGATCACATTTTCAGTGGCAAGCAGAAGCGCTACTCAAAGGTGTAGAGAAGTGGTTCTCAATATTTGGCTGCACATTTGAATCACCTGGGAGCTTTTGGCAAATAGGAATGGCCATATGTCACCTTAAGTGAGCTTGATTTAGTTGGTTTGAGGTGTCGCCTAAACATTGGGTTGTCACTGGGTTGTTAAAATCTTCCTGGCAGGGTGCAGTGGTTCATGCCTGTAATCCCAGCACTTTGGGAGGCCGAGGCGGGTGGGTCATGAAGTCAAGAGATCGAGGCCATCCCGGCCAACATGATGAGACCCCGTCTCTACTGAAAATACAAAAAAATTAGCTGGGCATGGTGGTGTGCGCTTGTAGTCCCAGCTACTTGGGAGGCTGAGGCAGGAACATCACTTGAACCCGGGAGGCTGAGGTTGCAGTGACCCGAGATGGCGTCACTGCACTCCAGCCTGGGTGACAGAGGGGGACTTTGTCTCAAAAAAAAAAAAAAATCTTCCTAAGTGATTCTAATATGCATCTAGAATTGAGAATCTTTGTTCTAGAGCGATGGCTGTCAATCTAGGAGCAAATTTGTCCTCCTAAGGGGGCACTTGGGAATGTCTGGAGACATTTTTGGTTGTCAGAATTAGCGAGGGGTTGCTACTAGTGTCAAGTGGGAAGGAACCAGGGGTGCTGCTATGCATCCTGTGATGCACAGGACAGTCCTCCAAGACAAAGGATGATTCCAGCCAAAATATCTATAGTGCTAAGGCTGAGAAACCCTGATCTAGAATATGTGGCAAGGTCAACCCAGCTCATCTCTTAATCTCTTTGCTAATTCATTATTTATTCATTCTGCTGGGCCAAACCTCTGTTAACCTCAATAGGGAAGGGACCATGTTCCAGAGGCCGAAGGAGGGACCTCGAGCCAGCAATTGAGACATGGGGTTTTAATAGGGGGTTACTTATAAGGAAGAGAGTCCAGTGGCAGAGGGCTGGGTTAGGAACTGCCTTATATTCAGTGGCGGTGGGCTGGACAAGGTATCAGCCTTCCTGCAGTCCAGTGGTGGTGGGCTGTAAAAGATAATTGCCCAGCCCAGTGGCGGTAGGCTGGGCAGGAAAACCAAAACCACAGCTGCTTGCAAACATTATGCAGTTTTTATAGCATTTTCACATAATATCCTCCCCTTAATGACGTCCACCTGGCAACCTTCATTTAACCTAAAACTCAAGACCTCAATCCCCTGTATAGCCTGCATTCCAAGAAAGGGGCCAGGGGGTCAGATATTCCTACCAGATAAGGAATGACTCTCCAGGTTGGCCATTCCTGGATTTCCTAGCTCAGAACACATATTCAGGTGCATCTGGCTATAGGGGATCATTCTAAGAGTGTGGTTAAGTTATTACTACAAGGGTGTTTACCCTACACACATATATCTACTGAGCATTACTATAGGCTTTTCTAGATGCTGGAGACTACATAAAGTTTCCGAGTCAGGTATTATCACACAACTTTAGCAGAGAGAAATAGTTCCATAATGTGCATTTTAGGTGAAGATGTATGCTCTGTTTGCTACTTATTATAGGTACTGGAAATTAACTGTAGTTCAGTGCTTGCCAATGTATGTACAAACTGCAAGGATTCTCTCAGAACCTTTAGATGTTATGTACTTTGTCTCATTGTGTGTTGCTGGAAGGAACTCTGATGTCACAAGAATGACAGTCTGAAAGTGGAGAGAAAGCTGACATGTGTATTGAAACTTTCTTTTAGCTGCTAGCGTGGTGCTCAATGCATATCCTTAAGAACTGAGCAATTGGTTAACATCTGTAAGAATGAATGAGTGAACACAGTAATGAATAATTGCAACCAAGTGGGCCTGCACTTTGTCAGGAGCTTTGTTAGGCACACTTTACCTGTATTGCTTTTAGTCTCTGAAGGGGAAAAATTTTGTCTCCATTTTAAAGTTAATGTGACCAAGACTTAGAGAGTTTAAATAACGTGGCAGTTTTACATAGCTTAGGACTCAGAGTTTGTATCATTTTAGAAAGTGATATCCCTTTAAGAATACTAAACATTTTCATCCCAATAGGGAATTTGTGTGATTTACAGAGGCACAGACACTGTGATATACAGGTCAGAACTTTAAAATCATTGCTAATGAGTATTAATAATCCTCTTTCATCACTGTACTGCTATCATTGCCTCTGACACTTTTAGCACAGTATTCTCTATTCCTGTGCATCCCCAGGTTTCAGGAACTGTGAGTGGCAGCTGATCATTAAAGTGCTAACTGGTTCTCAGATAGCTGGCCCTCGGACTTCCTTGGTTTTGGCTTGTATACTCTGAACCTCCAAACAGATACGGAGTGACTATCATAAGCACCTGCCGTTTTAGCTACTCTTTCTGCTCTTTCATTGGCTCTTGTGTCTTGGCTGGCCCCTAGGAGGTGAATGTAGTGTGAAAACAGGGAGTGTGACTTCAAAGTCAGCAAACACTGAGTCATTTTAAAATTTATTCATCTCTTGAGCATAATTGCAGGAATCATTTTTATGATTTCACTATAATTGTAACTAATTTTCTTCCTTATTCGTATTTAAAGTGTGCCACAGCAATCCTAACCTATATTCCCTAGAGGAGTGTTTTCCATACCAGAGTGCTGTGAAACCCTTTAGTGGCGCATGCGGTCAAATAGCCAGCATTTCCTTTTTTTTTTTAATGAAATAAGCTGGAGTAGAATAGAAAGTATCAGCATTCCATGCAGCAAGATAAATGTTATTTCATGTAACTTTTGCTGCATGAATGTTTGTACAGGGACCTGTATTAGCTTCCTTTTGCTGCTGGAACAACTTGCCAAACATTTAGTAGTTTAAAACAAACAAATATGTTACCTTATAATTCTGTAGATTAGAACTCACTCACGGGTCTCACTGGGCTAAAATCAAGATGTTGACTGGGCTGTACTCCTTCTGGTGGCCCTAGGAAAGAATCCTTGTCCTTGCCTTGTTCAGTTTCTATAGGCTACCTGCATTCCTTGGCTTGTAATTTCTCCCTCTGTCTTCAAAGCTAGCAATGATAGGCTGAATCCTTCTCATGTCACATCACTCTGACTTCCTCTGCTCTCTCCCTCTTCTACTTGTAAGAATCCTTGTGATTACTTATGGTCCATCTGGGTAATCCAGTATAGTCTCCCTGTCTCAAAGTCAGTTGATTAGAAATCTTATTTCCTCTTTATTAGTCTATTCTCACATTGCTATAAAGAACTACCTGAGACTGGGTAATTTATGAAGAAAAGAGGTTTCATTGGCTCTCGGTTCTGCAGGCTGTACAGGAAGCATGGCTGGAGAGGCCTCAGGAAACTTACAATCATGGTGAAGGTGAAAAGGAAGGAAGCACATCTTCACATGACAAATCAGGAGAGAAAGAGAAGGGGGAGGTGCTACACGCTTGTAAATAACCAGATCTCGTGAGAACTCACTCAGTATCATGAGAACAGCAAGGGGGAGGTCTTCCATGATCCAATCACCTCCTATTGGGCCCTTCCTCCAACACTGAGGATTACAATTCAACATGAGATTTGGGTGAGGACACAGAGCCAAACCATATCATCCCATTTGCTGTGTAACCTAAAATATTCACAGGTTCTGAAGATTAGGACATGGACATTTTTGGGGAGCCATTATTTTTTCTACCACAGGGCTGCAATGTAAAAGAGTTTGAAAATTGCAACCCTATGATAAAATATCCTGCTTCAAATATGTCAAGTAGTCTTGAAGCACTTCCATTTAGTGGCAGATCAAGTTCAATATCATGTCTTTCATATCTTTTAGCCTCAATATGAGGACTGATCATTTTTTGTTTCTATTAATATGGAAATCTACTCATAGACCTGAATGTCAGCTGTGATTCTTCCACCTTTTATTTATTGTTTTCCTAAGAACAATTAATGCGATAAATGAAAGATTAAAGTCAAATCAGTGTTATCTTCAAATAAAAGCCAAGAAGGTAACGCAATAAAACTACTCTTTTCACAAAAGAAAATTGAAATTCTGCCTTGAGATAGTTTCATCTCTCTCTAGGAACATTCTTTTCATCTCCAGGCTTATTTTTATAGAACGTTAGGAGAGTTTGGCCCCTTCTCATACTTGTATATCACTTTGTAGTATATATGGTCGAGGATTATCTGCTTTGAGTATCACTATAACCCTGTGAGGTAAGTAGAGGTTATTATCCACAGTTTTCATTTGGAAAAAACAAGATGTTAAGTTAATGTATGTAAGGCAAAATAATTAGAAATTTAGGCATACCAATTCACAAAACCGTGTAAACATTTTGACTTAACTTGTACTTGTTCAGTACTTACTATGTGCTCAGCCCTGTGCTGAATGCTATGGGAATATAAAAGAAGTAGCTTACATGGTATCAGCCTCATGGAACTTAGAATTTTATTTGGGAAATAAAATGCAAGTGTGCTTAAGTGTGCATGTATATGTGTGTGTGCATATATGAGTGTATGTGTGTATGCATGGGTATTTGTATGTGTATGTGTATGTGTGTATGAGTGCATGTGTGTATACATGGGTATCGGTGTGTGTGTGTGTGTGTATGCCTGCGTATATGAGTGTGTTCACATGTGTTTGTATGTGTACAAATTAGTGTGTGTGCATGTGTATTTGTAACTGAATGTCAGTGATAGCACAGTGCTCAGTGCATGCAGCTTTGTATCAAACTGACCTTTCCTCAATTCATTTTATGGGTGGTTTCTTCTCTAACAGATTTGTTTTGAATATGCCCTGTTTAAACCTTGCATAAACTATATCGTGGCCTAGTTTGTAGCCCAAACACTAAGATGGTTTCTGATTGGCCAGTTTTTAAGACTTATCAAGGGAGTCTTTAAATATTTTGCTTGTTTTGATTTTTCTGTTTCCTGAAACAGATTGAGCTAATGAAATCCAAATTTAATTAACTGCCAGTATAAAAGGCTTAGGGAAAGGCAAAATAAAAAAATCAGCATTATTGTTCCCTTTCCATGTGAGAGTCAAAAAGGGAATAATTTGTGCCAGGAAGAAAGAGTAAGCAAACTGTGTTTGGGAGATTAGCAAAATTTGTTGCAAATACTCTGCCTTCAGGATAGTGAGAAGGTGGACTAACGATGGAGGGTGGGGGAAGGGTTAGCAGGGTTCTGGAGGAAGGTTTTAATGAGTGGGAAGAGGACTTTGATTTGCTCCATAGAGATAAGGGAGCCCTAGGAGGGTAGTGGCTGAGAAAATTTTCATTTAAGTATTACATTACATAAGTACTTGAGAAGACTATACCAATTTAATATAATAAATGTCATCTTTTGGATATGTTTTCTTCTTCTTGTCCTAACAAGAAGGAAATGAGAAGAGAAATGAGAAATGAACCCCTTTAAAATATATTTATGCTTCTGTGAAGGAACTGTTTTACCTACATTTACTAAGAAGAAAACCATTTTTTGCTGTTTGAGGTAAGTTGCTCAAGACAAGTGCTACTCCTAGGGTCTTATTCTAAGGACAATTCTAAGACCCTTTCAAGCCCTAAATTATATGAAGTTAATGTAATAAAAAAGAAGAACCTATCACCTTTGCTAACTGATTGCTCTTTAAGAAAAAGCTATTTAAGATACTGATGAAATGCTTGAAAAGCCTAGTGATGGTTTCATTGAAATATAACACATTGTCAGTTAGTCTTATTCCGTGCCAAGTTATGTCATAGCTAGGTGGAAGGAAAGAAGAAGGAGCTTAGATATAAAGATGAATAATGCCTGGCTCATAGCATCCACTGGATGAAGGAATGAATGAATGGTCAGGTCCCTGCTATTGATTGATTCAGTTTTTTGGGAGGGGTAGGAAGAAGTACTGGGGACACAGACACCAAAATCAATAGCGTGTGGGGAGGGAAATGTTTGAATAGAGACTAGTTAAGTGGCTCTTAACATTTAGCTGCATATTTGAATCACCTGGGGGCTTAAAAAGTACTAATGCCCAAATGCCATCCTAAATGATTCTAATTTAGTTGGTTCAAAGGCAAAGAAAACAGAGGAGAGAAAACCATGCCCATGGACCCAGGAAGTCAGAAAAGCAATGCACATTTTGGAGTGGGTGAAGTGTAGGGTGAACTAGTCATAGCCGGAAGATGAACCTTCTAGACAGGAAATGGGTAGGTCGATGAAGTTCATCTCATTGCCAGAGTAATGAGATTGATTTTATTCTGTAGTCATGTGGGAGCTAAGAAAGAATGGTAAGGAAGGATATAATAAAATTTGTGTCTTAGAATGGTAATTCTGGCATGGGTGGGGGCATGTATCGGGAGGGGAAGACACTGCTGTTAGGAGGCTATTGCACTAGTCCAGGTGAATAATGGCGTTGGGGATGGAGAGGAAAAGCCATAGTCAGCAGACACTGCTGGGATAGAGTCACACAGTCTTGTTAATCAAATGCAGTAGGTTGATGATGGAAAAACAACAACAGGATACCAAGATAACCGTAAGTTTTCCAGATTGTGCTTTCAAGTGTGAAGATCGCTTTTTAACATTAATTTAAAAACTACAGGCCAGGTGCTGTGGCTCACACCTGTAAACCCAGCACTTTGGGAGGCTGAGGTAGGCGGATCACTTGAGCTCAGACGTTAGAGACCAGCCTGGGCAGCATGGCAAATCCCAACTCTACCAAAAATAGACAATACAAAAATTAGCTGGGTGTGGTGGCGTATGCCTGTAGTCCCAGCTACCTGGAAGGCTGAAGTGGGAGGATCACTTGAACCCAGGAGGCAGAGGTTGCAAGGAAATGAGATGGTGTCACTGCACTCCAGCCTGGGTGACAGAGCCAGATCCTGTCTCAAAAAACAACAAAAAACAAAACTGCAAACATCTACATCATCATAATTATAGTTTTAGTTATCTATTAATTGAGGAAATCACCCCACCCCAAGTAACTGGTTGACTTGCCCCAGTTTGGCCACCCCTGTTATGTTTACTGTTTGATTGCTCTACTGCTACAGAGAGAGAGAGAGAGAGAGAGAGAGAGAGAGTCTACAGATACAATGCTACCCCTCATCTCTGCCATGCCCTCTGAGACTGCATCCTTTTTGTATTGGAAGTTTTGAGTTTTGACACATTCTTTCACAACGTTTATTTAAAAATTTGGTTCTTCCTCCAAATGGCTACTCATAGCTTTGTGAAATTTGCACATTCATTCATCTCTTGGAAAATGGTCTCATTTTCTTGTTTGTGGTTCTCCCACCGGCTATCATTGCTATTTTTTTTTTTTTTTTTTTTGGTCACTGAGCACCAATTACAGAAATGGTTTGCTTTTGGTATATGTCTTCCTTTAAAAAATAGTACATATTAATTGTAATTATTTTAAGAATGTAGGAAAGTTGAACAAGAAAATAAGAATTATTCATAATAATACTTTCTTGTGCTGTTAACTTAGTATATTTTAAGTATGCTTTCATTCCATGCCTAAATTTATTTGTTAAGTTTGGAGATGGCTTTGTGCTGAATATTTATTCTTTTCCTTTTTCTCTCTTAACCTTTATTATGAAATTGTTTTCTACATGATTAAATATTTGTCAAAAAACCATTTAATGACTATATATTATTCTAATACATTTATTTATAATAAATTTTTGGCCACACTTCCTTGTTGGACAGTTTTTTTTTTTTGCTTTTACAAAAAATGCTACACTGAGAACCTTGCACATAAATCTTTATGCAAGTCTTGATTCCCTTAGATAGTTAAAAGTGGAATTACTGGGTTAAAGTGTACTTACTTTAGAAAGTCTTTTTATACAGATTGCTGAATTATTTAAATGTTTTTTAAACATATTTATTGTATTAGACTGTATTTTGCATACATATTCCTATAACATCTCATAATTGTAATAGAAGTTCCTTCAACATTTCTTTAAAAGTGAAGGATTACTTCAAATAAGTACATCTATGCTGAGAAGGCCATTGAAACTTAATAGTAATTCAGTAGACCATTGACACAATTTTTACAAACAAGAGCTCATTAACTCAAGTGGCCATGCAATAAGTTTGAATGTGATTTTCAGTGGTGGGGAATCTTACATACTGGATAAGAAATGATTGTTCTTGGTTGGGGGACAATCTATCATCCAGGTAACATGTGCATGGATAATATGTGTCTTTGTAAGATAATTACAATTGACTTATACATTTTTTGGGAAGCCTTTCTATATTGAAAATTGTGTCAGACGGAGGTGTCTGGATTTGATTTATTTAATACAACCCTCAAGCAATGCATCTGGCGGAAGTTTTCAGGCTGTGCAATGTTCCGCATGCTATTCTGACCACAGAGGAGCTTTCCCATGGTAAACTTATGATGGACAAAGTTTGAATTATTTATATGGTGTATCTGGCATCCAGGCCTCTTCATCTGACTGAACATATTTCATAGTAATAGAACAATAGTATGTGTGGCTCTAGTCTTTGTACCTTTATTTGTAATTTTAGTTTTTTTCTGGGAATATTTGCTACAAAGTTATTTTTTCTTATTATGAAAAACCATGCATGTGAGAAAAAACAAAATCTTATGTACAAGAGGAAATTTACTACCATTCCTCAACAGGAACAAATTTCTTTTCTTTTTTCTTTTCTTTTTTTTTTGAGACGGAGTCTCGCTCTGTTGCCCAGGCTGGAGTGCAGTGGTGTGATCTCGGCTCACTGCAAGCTCCGCCTCCTGGGTTCACTCCATTCTCCTGCCTCAGCCTCCCGAGTAGCTGGGACTACAGGGGCCTGCCACCACGCCCGACTATTTTTTAAATGTATTTTTAGTAGAGATGGGGTTTCACTGTGTAAACCGGGATGGCCTTGATCTCCTGACCTTGTGATCCGCCCGCCTCGGCCCCGCAAAGTGCTGGGATTACAGGCGTGAGCCACTGCACCCGGCCACACATTTCTTGTTTACCCTTACCAGCTTAAAATTTCCCATTTTAAAAATTATTTAGAATTCTATTGAAATCCTCTTGATACCTACAATTGTAACAAAATTTTGATGGTAATTAACACAAAGACTTCCTGAGGTGCTTTTCTAGTCTAGAAACACAGACTTTTGTGTATGACCCCAACCAATAGTTGCTTATTTGACATACCTGAAATTTGAAGGCACCAGTGCTTTTAGTATTCCTCCAAAAATGTTTGGAATGAAAACTTACCACGTAGAAAATAGCAATTCTAAAAAACCCACTCTTGACACATCGTCTCACAGCAAAGTTATTTCGTATTCACAAAAATTTCCTAAGTTTTTCTGGAATTCACTGTTTCTTCTTTTCAAGCTTTTAGAATGTATTTTTCTATATCTTTCTTATGACACAACTTTTTCTTGTGGTATTGAGTTATTTAATTATAGGCTTTATCTTTTGTGACCAGGTGCCATCTAATATATGCCTGTACTCAGTCTTCTGCCTAGTCCATGCTCAGTTAATGCAAGGATCAGGTATTTCTATTGTTTCTTAATTTTTCAAACTGAGATCTAGAGGCAACCACTCAACTCACAGGCCATGGAAGTGCTGCTTCAGATTAGCAGCACAGAGCTAATGGGGATAAATAAAGAAAGAGACAAATCCATACCATAATGATAAAACATTCATCCACTATGCAAGGAGGAAGAATATCAGCAGAATTTGATATTTTACTTTGTAGGTAAGTAAAATTATAAAATTCTGGAAGTATTCTTGGCGTCTAAATCTTATGGAACATTTTCTGCTTGTTGAGGTTGATGATAATGATAATAGTGGTGGTTGGGGTGATGCCCACTGACTGTTACCTCTTTGCTTTTCCTCATTACCATGCTAGCTATCTGTAAAAAGGACAAAACAGGTTCTTAGTTCCCTCTCACAGTTTTTACTATTCATGACTTAAATGTGAAATGGCATTGTAAACTCTAACTTTATAACTGTTATTTGATATTATCATTGTTCATTGCAAGGCAATGATCTTCAAAGACATATGAAAGCTCTCATTTTCTTTTCTTCTGTCAGCCCAAACATGCTAAGCTGTGGTCCTGTTTCTGATGTCTTTTCAATTAGGAATTAGGAGTAGGAATACCTGGGGTATGAAAGCTGGAGGGAAGACAGAGGATTGAGATGTTGAGCTGTGAGGATCATAGTAAAGTGTGGTGTAGTAGGATGGACATTGGCTTTATAGTCAGGGAGATTTGGGTAAATTACTTTTTTATTTTTATTTTTTGAGACCGGGTCTCTCTCTGTCGCCCAGGCTGGAATGCATTGGCACAATCATGATCCACTGCAGCCTTAACCTCTCGGGCTCCAGTGATCCTCCCATCTCAGCCCCTCTAATAGCTGGGGCTACAGGCATGTGCCACCACACCCAGCTATTTTGTGTGGTGTGTTTATTTTTTGTAGAGATGAGGTTTCACCATGTTGCCCAGGGTGGTCTTGAACTCCTGGCTCAAGTAATCCACCCACATTGACCTCCCAAAGTGTTAGGATTATAGTCGTGAGCCACTGTGGCCAATCAGGGCAAATTGTTTTGACCCTATAAGGCTCAGTGTCTTCATCTGTAAAGTGATGAGAATAAATCTCTTTCATACAAAAGATTGTGTGCTACATTCCTGGCCTGGTCAGGCAGTATGAAAGCCACAAGTGTTTCCATCTTTCTTCCTTTCTTACATGCTCAGAGTCCTTGATTAGGCTTTTCTGATAGCACTTTACTCACCATAAAGACAGGTGAGCCCTTCAAGGGTAGGAGTGGTGTCTTATTCACTCTTCATCTCCAGTGGGCCAGGTCAGTGCTTGGCTGAGAGTGGAGGCTCTGTGAGTGACAGTTACACTGAGCTGCATTCAGCTGTACAAAGAATCCATGATAATATCAGGAATTTGGAGAAGCATTGAAAAACTTGGAAGCAAGTAGAATAGAGCAATAAAAGCCTGGTCCTGTGCCATCTATCCGAACTTATTTCTTGATAGTTCAGGACTTAGTCAATACTTGTTGAAGGAATGATATTAGCAAGACTATTTGTAAAGGAATCCCACAGGGAAAGCTTGTGGAACTGAAATTAGGTGACCTAGATGAGTCCTTGGTATGAACTGAACACAATAATTATTCATTGAATCAATGAAAAAAAGATTAAATAAATAGATGTACAACTCGTGGATTGTAGGTAAGTAAAACATTATTTGGAAGGTAGCATAGTAGTGAAAGATGGTAGCTTTTTGTGTTCTGTGTGTGTCTGTATGTGTGTATTTATGACAGTGAGGAAGAGAAGGAGAGTAGAGGAGGGAAGGAAGTACATTCAGATGAGTCACTGAGAGACTAGGTGATTTATCAGGCTTAACTTCCTTGCATTGCTATTAAACATTAACCTACATTACTGAAGGAGGTTGGTAGTCTTACAGATAAAGGGAAAGTTATCATCTGACTCGCATAGTTGAGATGCACTGACACTGGTAGTCAGAAGAAGAGATGGCATCTCAGTGTTCTCACTAGTGTATCTTTCTGGTTCACCTGCTGACAGACAATATTGTTAATCAACATACACAAAGAGTCATTTAAGCATCTCGTGATTTTTTAAGTGATGAAATGAATGCAGCTTTTATTTTGCACCTGAGGTTTCTGAGTCACCCTTAAGTATTTCCAGAATTTTTCCTGCACACTCCTGGAGTTATCAAATCTGACAATTGGAATGGAATGGTCCTCATGAGAGCTGCATTGGAAAGGAGAGGTTGCTGCTTGATTGCCAAGAGAAAGACATTCTGGCCCCTGCTGTTGCTATCAGCAATTCCAGGAACTACGGGGTCCCAGGCAAAGATGCCTAGCAGCCGACTTCACCACAAACTGTGTTAGTCAGTTCTCACATTGCTATAAATAAATACCTGAGACTGGGTAATTTATAAATAAAAGATTTAAGTTGCTGACAGTTCCACAGGTTGTACAGGAAAAATCATGCTGGCATCTGATTGGCTTCTGGGGAGGCCTCAGAAAACTTAACAATCATAGCAAAAGACAAAGGGGGAGCAAGGTGTCAACTGTGGTGGGAGCAGCAAGAACAAGAGTGAGGTGGGAGGTCCTACACGCTTCTAAACACCCAGATCTCATGAGAACTCACTCACTATAAGGAGACTGGCACCAAGAGGATGGTGCTAAACCATTCGTGAGAAACATCTCTGTTGATCCAATCACCTCCCACCTGGCCCCACCTCCAACATTGGGGGTTACAATTCAACATGAGCTGTGGGTGGGGACACAGATCCAAACCACATCACAAGCCATTGAATCCACCTCAGCCTCATTCTACCCTCACTAATCCCTAGCCCAGCCTAAGCAACTTCATTCTCATGCATGAGCATAATTTATCTAAGAACAAGGAAATTAGGGTATCTCATTACTCTTTCAAGAAGGAAGGTGTTTAGAGAGGTAAAGATATTTGCATATTTAGTGGAGTGTTTAATGAGGTATATGGAGGTTCCAACACAGGTTCAGTCACTCACCACCAATGGGTGTGACATGGGGAAATTGCTGCCATGAGCCTCATTTTCTTCATCTGATTGTGACCATGATCCGTTCAGCCAAAGAGTTGTTCTAGAGATCAGTGAAAACAGATGTGAAAGAGCTTTGTAAATATACTATGCTGTATGAATGCACAAATATGCATATTTTGTAAAGTGCATATCTGAAGGAAAGGAAAAAAGGGAATGGGGACAAAGAAGCCTCTTGGGCCATATGAAGAGTTTAGCTCATTTGGGGAATGGTGGGGTATGCAGTGTTTATAGGCCCCTCCACAGGCAACACAGAATGAGAGAATGAGAGGACAAAGAATAAAGCACTTATACAAAAGAGCTGTTTTTTCTCTCCTCTTCAACCCCCTACTGTCAAACCTTTTGCTCCCTTCTGGCTTGTACACAGGGATATGTCAGCTGGAATGCTTTTGGAGATCATTAAGTGTAACCCCCAGGCAGTTATCTCACAGTTGTTTAAACATCCCACCATTTATTTTAGCTGATTCACATAAACTGAATAAAGCGGGTCTAATGCTCAAGGGTGTGGATAATGGTCATAAGAATTCTTATGGGAAAGGAAAGATGAGCTTTTCTGGCACTTGTTTACTTCTGTGTTTGCCAGAGAGAAAATATACAGAAACAATTCCAATCTAAGTGGCACAAAATATCCAAAGCTGTTTTGAAATAAAGACTAGATTTGCAGGAAAAATCTTGCCACTTTGAACAATATTATTATTTTATTCTTCAACAAATGAAAGATGTTCCAGGAGTCTTTAATGTTGACCAAAATTATATAAAAACATATGAGAATTAACAAATTATGATTTAAGTAGGATTCGCATGCATTTGTGTAATTAGTGTAAATAGTGTTCCTTTGTCAGAAATATACATGTAATCTGTATCTTAATAACCACCTTTCTGTCTCACTTGAATTCACCAACTATTACTGACATTTTTATAGTTCACGTGCTTATCTGTAATTTATTTAGTATTTGCAAGTTTCACTGAGAATGTTTAATATCTGAATGACTTACCCAAAATGTGATAAAAATATGTGGATTTCTAAGATCAAGGAGTTAAGGACAATTGAAAAATCTGCTACACAGTTGTAAAATATCTACATGAGTTAGTATATTTTTATAAATTATGGTGCCATTCTTAACAGAAATGACTATTTAGTGTATTTGGTAGTTATTATGCATACATAGTAGTACTAATGAAAATACCTCTTGATTAAATGACAGTACCTGCTAGAGTGATGTATGCTAGCTGCAGTAACAAACAAGTCTCCAAATGTATAATGGTTCAAATATTAAAGAATTTAATTTCTCACATAAAGATCAAAACAGGAAACCTTTTTAAAAATTATTTGAACTTTTATTTGAGATGTATGGGTACATGTCCAGGTTTGTTGCAGGGGTATATTGAGGCTGTATTGCATGATGCTGAGGTTTGGGTATGACTGAACCTATCACCCAGGTGCTGAGTATAGTACCTAATAGACAGTTTTTCAACCCACACTCCTGTTCCTCCCTCTCCCCTCTAGTAATCCACAGTGTCTATTGTCCCCATCTTTATGCCCATGTGTACTCAATGTTTGGCTCCCACTTATAAGTGAGAACATGTGGTATTCAGTTTTCTATTCCTGTGTTAATTTGCCTATGATTATGGTCACTAGCTGCCTCCATGTTGCTGGAAAGGACATTTCTCTCTTTTTTATGACTGTATAGTATTCTATGGTGTGTATGTACCACGTTTGATTTATCCAATTCACTGTTAATGGGCACTAGATTGATTCCATGTCTTTGCTATTGTGAATAGTGCAGGGATGAACATACACATGCAAATGTATTTTTGGTAGAATGATTTATTTTTCTTTCTTCATATACCCAATAGTGAGACTGCTGGGTCAAATGGTAGCTCTGTTTTAAATTCTTTGAGAACTCTCCAAAGTCCTTTCTACAGTCACTGAAGTAATTTGTATTCCCACCAACAGTGTATAAGCGTACCCTTTTCCCACAGCATTGCCAGCATCTTTCATTTTTTGACTTTTTAATAATAGCCATTCTGACTGGTGTGAGATGGTATCTATCTCACTGTAGTTTTGATTTGCATTTCTCTGATGATTAGTAATGTTGAGCATTTTTTTCATACATTCGTTGGCGGCTTATACAACCTCATCTTTGGAGAAGTGTCTGTTCTTGTCTTTTACCCATTTTAATGGGATTATTTGTTTGTTTTCTTGTTGATTTTTTTAGGTCGTTATAAATTCTGGATGTTAGAACTTTGTCAGATGCACAGTTTGTGAGTATTTTATCCCATTTTCCTAATTACTTGTTTTTGTCAGCTTAGACAAAGATCAGATAGTTGCAGTGCGAGGCTTTATTTCTGGGCTCTCTATTCTGTTCCATTTGTCCAAGTGACTATTTTTGTGCCAGAACCATACTGTTTTGGTTACTGTAGCTGTATATTGTTTTAAGTCAAGTGCTGTGATGCCTCTAGATTTATTCTCTTTGCTTAGGATTGCTTTGACTCTTTGGGCTTTTGTTTGGTTCCATATGAATTTTAGAATAGTTTTTTTTCTAAATATTAAATAGTTTATCTGTGAAAAATAGCATAGATAGAAATAGCATTAAATTTGTAATTTGCTTTGGATAGTATAGCCATTTTAATAATACTGATTTTTTTAATCCATAGGCATGGAATATGTTTCCATTTTTTAATTTCATCTCTGATTTCCTTCAGCAGTATTTTGTAGTTCTCCTTGTAGAGATCTGTCACCTGGTTGTTAGCTGTATTCCTAGGTATTTCATTCTTCTTTTGTGTGTGTGACTATTGTAAATGATATTGTTTTCTTGATTTTACTCTTAGCTTAAATGTAATTGGTGTATAGAAATGCTAATGAAATTTGTACATTGATTTTGTATCTTGAAACTTTATTGAAGTCATTTGTCAGTTCTAGGCCTTTTGGCTGAGTCTTTAGAGTTTTCTATGTATAGAATCATATCATCAGCATTTCTTCTTTTACTATTTGGATGCCTTTTATTTCTATCTATTGCCTTATTCCTCTAGTTAGGACTTCCAATACTATGTTGAATAGGAGTGGTGAGAGTGGGCATTCTTGTCTTGTTCCACTTCTCAAGGGGAATGCTTCCAGCTTTGGCCCATTCTGTATGATGTTGGTTGTGGGTCTGTCATAGATAGCTCCTATTATTTTGACATATGTTCCTTCAATGCCTACTCTGTTAAGGACTTTTATCATGAAGGGATATTGGATTTTATTGAAAGCTTTTTCTGTGTTTAATAAGACGGTCATATGGTTTTTGTTTTTAATTCTATTTATGTGGTGAATCACATTTATCAATCAGCCTTGCATCCCAAGAGTAAAGCCTACTTGTTTGTGGTGTATTATCTTTTTGATGTGCTACTGGGGTTGGGTTTGATGGTATTTTGTTGAGTATTTTTGCATGTACGTTCATCAGGGTTATTGGTGTAAAGTTTTTCTTTTTTTTTCTTTGTGTCTCTGTTAGATTTTTGTATCATGCTGATGCTGGCATCATAGAATGAGTTAGGGAGGAGCTCCTCCTCCTCCTTGAATAGAATTCCTTTTTTGGAATAGTTTCAGTATGATTGGTACCAATTCTCCTTTGTATACCTGGTAGAATTTGGCTAGGAATCTATATGGGCCAGGATTGTTTTTGATTTATTATTATAATTCAATTTTGGAACCTGTTATTTGTTTGCTCAAGTTTGAACTTTCTCCCTGATTCAGTCTTAGGAGGTTGTATGTTTCTGGGAATTTATCCATATACTTTAGGTTTCCTAATTTGTGTGCATGGAGTTGTCTATAATAGTCTCTGAGGGTCCTTTGTATTTATGTGTGATCAGTTGTAATGTCATTTCTGTCATTTCTGATTGTGCTTATTTGGATCTTCTCTGTTTTCTTTGTTGATGTAGCTAGCAGTCTATCAATTTTGTTTATTCTTTTGAAGTACTAACTTTGGGTTCCATTGATCTTTATATGAATGTATGCACCCAATTTCATTCATTTGTTGTCTAATTTTAGTTATTTCTTTTCTTCTGCTATCTTTGGGGTTAGTTTGTTCTTTTTTTCTAGTTCCTCTAGGTGAAAAGTTAGATTATGAATTTGAGATGTTTCTAACTTCTTGATGAAGGCATTTAGCACTATGAAGTTTCCTCTTAACACTGCTTTGGCTGAATCCCAGAGATTTTGGCAAGTTGTGTCCCTATTTTAATTAATTTCAAATAACTTTTTAATTTCTGCCTTAATTTTGATGTTCATCCAGAAATTACTCAGGAGCAAGTGGTTTATTTGCAATGTATTTGTGTAGTTTTGAAAGATCTTCTTGATATTGAATTCTATTTTTATTGTGCTGTGGTCCAAGGGAGTGGTTGGTATGATGTTGTTTTTTTAAAATCTGTTGAGATTTGCTTTATGACCAAGCATTCTATGATCTGAGAATGTGTATTAGTCCATTTTCACACTGCTGCAAAGGTACTACCTGAGACTGGGTAATGTATGAAGAAAAAAGGTTTAATTGACACACAGATCCACATGGTTTGGGGAGCCTCACGAAACTTAAAATTGTGGCAGAAGGTGAAGGAGAAGCAAGTACCTTCATCACAAGGCAGCAGGAGAGAGAGAGAGAGAGTTCAGGGGAAACTGTCACTTTTAAACCATCAGATCTCATGAGAACTCCCTCACTATCATGAGAACAGCCTGGGAAACCACCCCCATGATCCAATCACCTCCCACCAGGCCCCTCCCTCAACACATTGGGATTACAATTGGATATGAGATTTGGATGGGGACACAGAGCCAAGCCACATCATTACACCCCCGGCCCCTCCCAAATCTCATGTCCTTTTCCCATTTCAAAACCAATTATACCTTTGTAACAGTCCCGCAAAGTCTTAACTCATTCTAGCATTAACCCAAAAGTCCAAAGTCTCATTTGAGACAAGGCTAGTCCCTTCTGCCTGTGAGCCTGTAAAATCAAAATCGAGTTAGTTGCTTCCAAGATACAATAGGGGTGCAGGCATTGGGTAAAAGTTCCCACTCCAAAACAAAAGGGCCACAGGCTCCATGAAAGTACGAAACCTGGTTGGCCACTCATTAAATGTTAAAGCTCCAAAATGATCTCCTTTGACTCCATGTCTCACATTCAGGGAATGCTGATGCAAGGGATGAGTTCCCAAGACATGATCAGCTCTGCCCCTGTGACTGTTTTCTTGGGCTAGTGTTGAGTGCCTGCAGCCTTTCAGATGCTTGGTGCAAGCTGTCAGTGGATCTACCTTTCTGTGGTCTGGAGGATGGTGGCCTTCTTCTCACAGCTCCACTAGGCAGTTCCCTAGTGGATTCTCTGCGTGGGGATTCCAACCCCACATTTCCCTTCTGCACTGCCCTAGTAGAGGTTCTCCATGAGGGCTCTGCCACTGCAGCAGACTTCTGCCTGGACATCCAGTCATTTCCATACATCTTCCAATATCAAGGCAGAGGCTCCCAAAGCTCAACTCTTGTCTCTTGTATACCCACAGTCCCAACACCACGTGGAAACCACCAAGGTGTGGGGCTTGCACCCTCTGAAGCAATGGCCTAAACTGTACCTTGGCTCCTTTGAGGCATGGCTGGAGCTAGAGTGGCTTGGACACAGGACACCAAGTCCTGAAGCTGCATAGAGGAGTGGGGCCCTGGGCCAAACTCACAGAGCCATTTTTTTCCTCCTAGACTTTTGGGCTTATGTTTGGGGGGGCGGCTGTGAAGGTCTCTGACATGCTCTGGAGACATTTTGCCTATTCTCTTGGCTCTTAATATTCAGCACCTAGTTACTTATGCAAATTTCTGCAGCTGGCTTGAATTCCTCCCCAGAAAATGGGTTTTTATTTTCTACCACATGGTCAGGCTGCAAATTTTCCAAATCTTTATGCTCTGCTTCCCTTTTAAGCATAAGTTCCAATTTCAAGTCATCTCTTTGTGAATGCATATAACTGAATGCTTTCATAATAAGCCAGGTCACCTCTTGAACACTTTGCTGCTTAGAAATTTCTTTACCAGATACCCTAAATCTGGTTTGCTTCTTAGAAATTTCTTCTGCCAGATACCCTCTCTCAAGTTCAAAATTCCACAGATCTCTAGGGCAGGGGCAAAATTCTGTCAGTCTCTTTGCTAAAGCATAACAAGACTGACCTTTGCTCTACAGTTCCCAATAAGTTCCTCATCTCCATCTGAGACCATCTCAGCCTGGACTTCATTGTCTATGTCACTATCAGCATTTTGTGACATTCAACAGTCTCTAGGAAGTTCCAAACTTTCCCTCATCTTTTAGCACTCCAAACTCTTCCAACCTCTGCCTATTACCCAGTTCTAAGGTTGCTTCCACATTTTCAGGTTATCTTTGTAGCAGTGCCCCACTCCTGGTACAAATTTCCTGTATTAGTCTGTTTTCATACTGCTATGAAGAATACCACCTGAGACTGGGTAATTTATAAACAAAAGAGATTTAGTTGACTCACAGTTCTTCATGGATGTGGAGGCCTCAGGAAACTTACAATTGTGGCTGAAGGGGAAGGGGAAGCAGGCACCTTCTTCATGAGGTGACAGGAGAGAGAGCATGAGGGAGGAAGTGCCACAGTCTTAAACCATCAGATTTCATGAGAACTCCCTCACGATCATGAGAACAGCATTGGGGAAACCACCCCCATGATTCAGTCACCTCCCACCAGATGTCTTTCTGGATACGTGGGGATTACAATTTGAGATGAGATTATGGAGAAACATATCAGAATGTTTCTTGTATATTCTGTGGCTGTTGGGTGGAGTGTTCTGTAGATGTCTATTTAGTCCAATTAGTTAAGTGTTGAATTTAATTCCAAAATCCTTTGTTAGTTTTCTGCCTCAATGGTCTGTCTAATACTGTCAGTGGGATGTAGAAGTCTCCCATTATTATTGTATTGTACAAGACTTTTCATCAGTCAAGACAAACTTGTTTTATGAATCTGGGTGCTCCGACGTCAGGTGCATGTATATTTACAACAGTTAAGTCTTCTTGTTGAATTGGATCTTTTATATCATGTAATGCTCTTCTTTGTCCTTGTTAATTGTTGTTGGTGCAAAGTCTATTTTAGCTGATATAAGAATAGCAACCCCTGCTCTGTTTTTGTTTTCCATTTGCAAGGTAGATCTTTCTCTATTTACTTTGAGCCTGTGGGTATCATTACATGTGAGATGGGTATCTTGAAGCCAGAAGATGGTTGGGTCTTGTCTTTTTATTTAGCTTCCCACTCTATGTCTTTTAAGTGGGGCAGGGACCTTAAGGGGTAGTATTGATATGTGAAATTTTATCTTGTCATTGTATTGTTAGCTAGTTGTTTTGTAGACTTGATTGTGTAGTTGCTTTATAGTGTTTCTGGGCTATGCACTTAAGTGTGCTTTTGTGGTAGCAGATGTTGTTCTTTTGTTTCCTTGTTTAGCACTCTCTTAAGAACCTCTTGTAAGTCTGATTTAGTTGAAATGAATTCCATCAGTGTTTGCTTGTCTGAGAAGGATTTTAGTTCTCGTTTGCTTATGAAACTTGATTTAATAGGATATCGGATTCTTTGTTTTAATTTCTTTTCTTTAAGGATGCTGAAAATAGACCTGCAACCTCTTCTGGCTTTTATGGTTTCTGCTGAGAGGTCCAAGCTAGCCTGATGGGGTTCCCTTTGTTCGTGACCCATCACTTCTTTCTAGCTGCCTTTAAGATTTTTTTCTTTCATGTTGATTTTGGTGAATCTGATGACTATGTGTCTTGGGGATGATTCTCTTGTATAGTATTTAGCAGAGGTTCTTTTTATTTCTTGAATTGGCATGTTACCTCTCTAGCAAGATTAGGGAAATTTGAGGACTCTATGTCCTCAAATATATTTTCCAAGTTGCTTATTCTCTCTCCTTCTCTCTCATGAGTGTCAATAGTTGTAGGTTTGTTCTCCTTACGTAATCTCATATTTCTCAGATGTTTTGTTCATTTTAGAAGTTTTTGATTTATTTTTGTCTGAGCCGATTTGAAGAACTGGTCTTTGAGCTCTGAGGTTCTTTCCTCAGCTTGGTCTATTCTGCTGTTAATACTTCCAATTGTATTATGAAATTTTTATAGTAAATATTTCAGTTCAGAAATTCAGTTTTGTTCTTTCTTAAAATGGCTATTTCATCTTTCAGCTCTTGGATCATCTTACCGGATTCCTTGGATTGAGTTTCAACTTTCTCCTGTATCTCAGTGAGCTTCCCTACCATCCAGATTCTGATTTCTATGTCTATCATTTCATTCTGATTAAGAACCACTTCTGGGTGGCTACTGGGCTTGTTTGGAGGTAAGGGAACACTTTGCCTTTTTGAATTGCCAGAGTTCTTATGCTAATTCTTTCCCACCTGAGAGTACTGGTGTTCCTTTACCTATAGTGTAAGTTGAGTATAGTCAATTGACTTCATTTCTAAGTACTTTCAGAGGGCCACGGCTCAGTACAGGATCTTTATTTGTGTCTGGATTCTTGCCCTTGGTTTCACAGGGATGTATATTGACAGAATATTTTTGGTGTTGTGGTTTGAGTTGTGATTCATTAGGTGATGGTTAAGAGTAGTGGCGGGAAGATTGACTCTTACTTGGCCACATGGCTCTTTTGTGTTTCCTCGTGTTCACAACCATGCTCTGTAGTGGGGGTTAGAGAGACATGATTCCCTCATCAGGTCTTGGGAAAGCTCATTCTGATCACTGAAACCATACCCATGTTTCCCCAGGTTTCCTTTATTAGATGTTCTGGGCTGTGGGGCTACTTTGGGTAGAGGCCATGGCAGGGCAATAGCTTACACTCTTTCTGGACTGGACCTATGAGTGGAAGCATGCCCCGCTCCCATGTCAGCCTATGAACCCATGAATTTCACCCCTCTTAGTGCTCTGAGAGTGGGGGCTCCTCCCCTGCTTTAGTTCTCACCACACATCTCAGCTTGGCACTTCCAGCTCGGCACAGTAGCTTTGGAATACTGAGAACAGCCTCTGGTTCCATCTTCTGGACCCTTGGGATGTAGCTCCCGTTGTGCTGGGGGATCCAAAGTGCTCTCAGGCCACTGGGAAAGTACTCAGGTGGAGCAAAGCACAAAGACTGGGCAGTGGAGGCTGTACTCTCAGGTCTGCTCAAAGTATGTTTGCTTACTGTATATTTTGGTCTCTCTCAGTGGGAGTGGTGCTTTCTGGCTGCATCTAGTTGGCCATCTTATCCTCCTCCCCCCCTAGATAAGAAATCTTCTTAGATAGGAGGTCTTCTTCTTCTTCTTCCTCTTCCTCCTCCTCCTCCTCTTCTTCTTCTTCTTCCTTCTTCTTCCTCTTCCTCTTCTTCTTCTTCCTCTTCTTCCTCTTCCTTTTCTTCCTCTTCCTCTTCTTCCTCTTCCTTTTCTTCCTCTTCCTCTTCTTCTTCCTCCTCTTCCTCTTCTTCCTCTTCCTCTTCCTCCTCCTTCTTCTTCTTCTGCTTCCTCCTTTTCTTCCTCTTCCTCCTCTTCTTCTTCCTTCTTCCTTCTTTCTTCTTTCTTCTTCTTCTTCTTTCTTCGACAGAGTCTTGCTCTGTTGCCCAGGCTGGAGAACAATGGTGTGATGGCTTACTGCAACTCCGCCTCGCAGGTTCAAGTGATACTCCCTGCCTCAGCCTCCTGAGTAGCTGGGATTACAGGCACCTGCCACCATGCTTGGCTAGGTTTTGTATTTTTAGTAGAGATGGGGTTTCGCCATGTTGGCCAGGCTGGTCTCGAACTCCTGACCTCAAGTGATCTGCCCACCTCTGCCTCCCAAAGTGCTGGGATTACAAGCGTGAGTCACCGCGCCCAGCCAGGAGACTCTCTTCTAAACTGTGCTTGGGGACCCAGTTTTTTTCCATCTTGGGGCTCACTTATCTTCAACAGTGATTTCTCAAGTTGCTGGGCTCATCTCTATCAAATCAGTGAAAAGGAGAAAGCATGGAGTTTTATGCACGAGAAGTTTTTATGCACCAGGAATATTCCATTGACCAGAATCCAGGCAGTGTCCTTAGGAAGAGGAAGAAGCAGGTTTGATGAAGAGCAGGACAGACTCTGCTGTACACTCCTAGAACAGTGCTTGGTACTTTGTTGACTCTCAATGTGTGTTGACTATTATTATTATCGTTTTGAATATCAACTTACAACTTTCATGACACCTTATGTATTTTAAGTAAAGTGAAGCACACAACATATTTTGATGAATGTCTGCCATATAGAGAATTAAGATTAATCATCTAGACTTCTCTGTGGAAGAGGAGTTGAAGAGGATGCTCATTATCTGCTCATTAAACTAAAGTCAAGTTTAAGTTAACAGGATTTTAAAAATAAATATGTACATTCTGTCCTGAGCTGTTTGCTCGGAATAATATATAGATGTGATTGAGTTAATATGAGCTATTAATAGTTAACTGCACAAAGGAAAGGAATAGTAAAATTATTTTCATTTCTTGAACACAATTTGAGGTAAATAATCTTCATTCAATACATTCTTTAAAGAAAAAAGTGATTCTTAAAATAAGATTAGAAGAACACCTTTAATGTCCTTTATGCATCTCCTTCAGACACTGAGAATGAAAATATTACTAAAGTGGAGAGTTTATCTGTCTATCTGCAGATCTATTTATTCTATCAATCCATCTAAATGAATCTTACCAGAAAAGGCATCTACTTAGGTACTTTTCTTTCAAAGAAAAATAGTCATTTTAGCAGAGCTGGAGATTTTGCGTTGCATCTAGCAGGAGTCAGTAAACGTTTTCTGTAAAATGCCAAGTAGTAAATATTTTAAGCTTTGTTGCTCATAGAGTCTCTGTTTCCATACAGTCTCTGTCACAACTACCCAACTTTGCTCCTACAGGGTGAAAGCAACTGTAGACAATATGCAGAGAAACTTCAAAAAACAAAAAACCAAAACAAGATCATGGCTGTGTTCCAATGAAACTATTTTGATAAACACAGGTGCCAGCCCAGATTTGGACCAAAGGCTGTAGTTTGCCAGCTCGTTGTCTAGAATGTTCAGTACTTTCTAAAAAGATTTTGTTTTCTAATTTTATATTAGATGTTTATGACATTCATGAGGCTGATTTATCTTCAGACTTTTGAATTTTACTTTTGCTTTGATTTTTGGTGGGAAGAATGAACATGACCTAAGATAATACTGACTAATTCACTGTCTTTTGTCATTAGCATTAATTAAGCTGTAAATCATAATTGTGTTAGCATGTTTTGTTAGATTACAGGCCTATAAAGGCTACTGGTTACCCAGAGTAAAATTGCCTCATTAAAAGCACTGGGACAGAGCCTTTAACAACTGCTGAGGCAAGGTTCATGGGCCTTTTTAAGTTAAACTTAATCTTTAATAAACTTTAGTTATGAATATGTATTTACTTAATCTTTCTTCTCATAGATAGATGGAATATAATTTTCTTCTAAAGCTTTTGCACTATAAGATTTCAGGTTGCATCAATCATTTTATTCATTATTTAATATTTTCAAACTATCTAGGAAGATATTTTTTCCTAAAATGTTTCTGTCAACAAGTAGTGTTAAATCCTCCCCCAAACAAACAAAAAAACCTTTTGAACATGGAAGAAGCACATAAAAGATCTAACTAAAAGATGGAGGTCTTTTAGTTTATTTTTAATTAGTCTTAATATTCTAAGTAGCTTGAAGACTTCCACTTCCAGCCACTGTCTTAGCCTTGCCATCTCCTTTCAACTGTCCTCTCCTCCTGCTCAAATAAGCACAGTGAGAAAATCCAAAAGATCTCCATCTAAGCAGGCATCTACTGTGAAATGAGATCTTGGTCTCTCCTTCTTGTAGGGACCTCTACTTTCTTATAGTCTTTTTCACATTTGTTTGGGTGAGACACCTTCTCTTTGCTATTGGTAGAAGAGAGAAAATGCCCTTCATCAAGAACTATGATGACTCCTGAGAAACAGGAAAGTCTCACTCAACACACCACTTCAGTATGTTGGACTTAGTTGATGGTGATGGTGAAGGATAGAAGTGAATAGATTAGAAATATTTAGAAGATAACATTTATAGAACTTGGAGTTCAGATAATATGCATTAAATTTAGGGTGTACAGAGAATGGTGTGAAACAGAAGAACATCAGACTAGTATCGGATTGAGGTATACGCATAATAAATTCAGTTTTTGATATGTTAAATTATAGGTGGCTTGTAGGCATTTTGATGGAAATATCACACTGACAACTAGTTAAATGGGTCCCAACTTTAGAGGCCAGGTCCTCAAGTAGACATAAATTTGTGAGTCATGTGAATAAAAACTTCTAGTGAGGCAGTATCAGATTAAAGGAGGAGATTGTTTAGGATTGATTTTTGAGTGTCTAGGATTCTGACATTTAATTGTTGGGTGGATAGGAATAAACATCCCAAAATGAATGAGAAAGAGCCACCATAAAAGTAGAAGGAAAGCCAGGGGATAGTATCCAAGGTAGACAAGATGCTTAAGTCTGAGAGAAGTGGTGGGATAAGAGTAGGTTTCTGGAGGGTGATTTGTGGTTATTCCATTTATGTTGCTTCTACTGATGTATGAAGACATTAACCAAATTGAAATGCAAATGGGAATGGACGTGTTATGAAACCCTTTTCTTGTGGATTTATTTGAAATGTTTATGTTGCTAAATAAACATTTATTCCAGCAATTTGCTTTCCATGTGTGATATAAATAGTTCCAAGGAGACTTCATTCATCATAAAGACATATGATAAATATGTCTTATGTGCTACATATCATAAGGAAAACATTATAAACAGAGAAATTGTCCTAAAAGGGAACATAATTTCATTGTTTATAGATATTTTCATCTTTGTGTGTTTGTGTGTGTGTCTGTGTTTGTGTATGAGAGTGGTTCTCTTTCTGAAGCTAATATTATCATTTGTTCTTTCTTCTATGATTTTCTTGTGGTGTCTTTTTATGTTTTGTGCAGGATTAATGATCAAATATCACGAAAATGTTTAAATAACCACATGAATTGTATGAAGATTATTGTAGCAAGAATGTTAAGCAGCTGTTTTTCATTTCTCTTGATAGAAAACAAGAACATAGCTTCACATTAAGCCATAGAGGTTTGGGTAACAACAAAATAGAACTTTTGCCTAAAACAGAATGAATAATTGTGGGTTCCCAGAATACAGAATGAAACACAGCTAAAGTGAGCTGTGATTTGGGAATATTCTGGGGACATACGCTTCGCTTCCCTGACTGTGGGCATTGTTTTGAGTGGGACTTTCTTTTGTAATGAACACAGTTTTTGAGTTATCTTCAGCTTAAGCATCTTGTTCACCTTGAAGATGGCAAGCTTCCAACAATTGATACCAAGTTGCGTTTTAAGTCTTATTTCCCACCACACCCATATTTCCATTATCCATTCACTACTCCATAGAGTATTACAATACTTCCTGTAGTAAAACCACAATCTCCAAATATGGCCTTTGTGTCATTGGGTCAGAGCTTTCTCTAAATCTTTGGAAGATCTAGCTCATATGTTACTTCTGCCATAGACCCTTCCAGAGTATCCTAATGAAATGTAACCTCTCCTTCATATTAATTTCTTTGGCCCTTTATGAAATACCACTGATTTAAAAACTTATTCTTTCATTCACTTATTAATTCATTCATTCAACAAGTATCTATTAAGCATACTATGCGTTAGACTCTGTATTTGTGCTAGGTGCTAGGAATAAAACAGTTACTGCTTTTGTGGAGTCTGCATTCTTGCAGGAGTGGAGTGGTTGGGATTGTATGGTTTAGGGCCAGTATTTCTGGGTTTGCATCCCATGTCACCTTCTAGCTGTGTAACCTTGTTCAAGATTATATATTTTTATGCATTAGTTTATTCATCTGAAAACTGGAAATAAATTACAAGAACCTGAACCAAATTATTCCGAATTTGGTTGCTGTAGCACACCAGATCTGTGTCCTCACTTTGCTTTCTAGCTGGAGTAGTCCTTGTAACATCTTCCCTTGGGCATAGAACCAGGCTGCTGCCACTACTGTAGACCTGGGAGCTGCATGGTGGCTGCTGCTTGTATAATTAGAGAGAGGTTGGATTTTTAGACTCATTGCAGTGCGTTTCTACCTCCCCGAATTGCTTGATTTCCTGTAAATTTGTAGCTTGTCACAAAGCTGCAGCCAGCTCTGTATCCCAGTCCCTAATAGTATAAAATATGCTAGAATATTTTATATTCTAGTATAACTTTGACAAATAAAATACAATTTTAGATCAGATCTACATAAGAAAAACAGACCCAAATCTAATTATAATATGTTCCCCTTCTTTCCTGACACATTGCTGTCTTCTTGCCCTCCTGCTTCCTGGGGACTGTCCACTTTCTACAGGGCTAGCTTTTGGCCGAGGCTCTGTTTTCTAGGGAGCTCAGACTAAGATACCATGTCATTGGCTTATTATGAGGATTAAATATAAAGTGCTCAGAACAGTGCCTGTCGTGGAGTAGATGCTTACAGTATTTACTAGCTAGCCACTCGTAAATGCTAGCTACTGTTATTGTGGGAATAGTAAATGAGAGTACAGAGGATGGTCTAAGTTGAGAGAAGGAGGATTATTTAAGAATTTCAAAGAAATACTATTTAAGCCCAAAACCTTAAGGTTCGGTAGTATTTTGCAGGTGTTGCATTTAGGGTGGGACACGTTTATGGTGACTATGTCAGGCAAAGGAAACATATTTGAAAGCCTAGGGATAAGAAAGACCCTAGCTTTGAGAAGTTGAATGCATTAATAACTAAAATTTCTATCTGTTCTATTCAGTTGTTATTTATATGTGAGTTTCGCAGAGACAGTAAGCTTATCAAAGATTCCATTTTCTTTTCCATATTTTCTAATCCTCTTGCAGTTTTGGATAATAAAATGTGGAGAAAGTGACATGTGTCACTTCAGAGCTGAGGCAGGTAAAGTCCACATTCTTCCTCTGCTGCGCTGATCAGAGACCACATCTTCCAGATGAATGAAATACAACATGGTAAAGCTCCCACCACCCAATTCCCCAGGTAGAGCTTCCCGCTGAACCACCTATAGTGAGAACAAGAAATAATCCCTTGTTGATTTAAGCCCACCGTAATTTTGGGACTGATTAGTTATTGCAGTATTGCCTGACTATTTGTCCATTCAGGATACTATCACAAAAAAAAAACCCCTTAGACTGGGCACCTTAAATACAATAAACATTATCTTTTTACAGTGCCAGAGGCTGGGAAATCCATGACCAAGGTGCCTGTAGATGCAGTGCCTGATGAGGGCTTGCTCTCCGGTCCACAGACGATGTCTTCTTGCTGTATCCTCACAAGGAAGAACAGGTCCCTTGGGTCTCTTTTAGGTGGGCACTAATCCCATTCATGAGGGCTCTGCCCTTATGACCTAATATCCCCCCAAACACCCTACCTGCTAATACCATAACCATAGAGGTTAAGATTTCAACATGTGAATTTGGGAGGGATACAAACATTCAGCACTGACTTATCCTAACTAATACAATGAGTAGTCTTGTAATCTGACTGTAATGCTAGCTTCTGGACCAGGACCATGATTCGGGTGAGGCAGGCAAGAGAGGTGCCTAGGGTGCAAATCTGAGGGAGGTGTTCCTTCTCAGGGCTGTGCTAGTGAGTGCCAGAATAACCAAAGCAGAGTGAGGGAGAGGGAGAGGGTGGGGCATGAGATCTGAGAGGTCACGGGTTCAAACACCATTGAAAGATCTTTGGATTTGTAGTAGAATTATAGTCAACTCCTTATTTTCTATAAAAAGTGAAGACAAAGAAGTGTCAAGAAAACCAAGAACCAGAGGAATTCATTAAGACATTAAAACTTGTCTTTCAAATAAATATATTTATTAGACTTTAATATGTAAGAAAATAAGAAGTTTGTGATTTACTTCTAAGGGTTTTTAAAAATGTATAGATATAGCTATAAAAGGTATACACACACACACACATACACAGAGTGAATTAAAGCAGATTGTGTTCCAAAATGTGGCTTGTTTTAGTACAAAATTGTTTTCCACTTTACTTTCTAAAAAATCCTCCCTGGAGATTCGATGTTTCCTTCCTTCCTTCCTTCCTTCCTTCCTTCCTTCCTTCCTTCCTTCCTTC
>NW_012118599.1:773782-820313 GCF_000951035.1 Colobus angolensis palliatus
TTTCTTTCTTTCTTTCTTTCTTTCTTTCTTTCTTTCTTTCTTTCTTTCTTTCTTTCTTTCTTTCTTTCTTTCTTTCTTTTCTTTCTTTCTTTCTCTTTCTTTCTACTTCTTTTCTTTTCTTTCTTTTTCTTTTCCTTCTTTATTTTTTTTGACAGAGTCTTGCTCTGTCACCCAGGCTGGAGTATAGATGTGTGGTCTGGGCTCACTGCAACTTCCACCTCCTGGGTTCAAGCGATTCTCCTGCTTCAACCTCCCAAGTAGCTGGGATTACAGGTGCACACCACCATGCCTGGCTAATTTTTGTATTTTTTGTAGAGACAAGGTTTCGCCAGGCTGCTTCCGAACTCCTGACCTCAGGTGATCCACGTGCCTTGGCCTCCCAAAGTGCTGGGATTACAGGCGTGAGCCACTGCGCCTGGCCGGATTCCATGTTTTCTATAATAATATAATAGTACCTCACATCTTTTGTTTAATTATTTTTATCCAAGCCTTTCTTGTGAGTTAAGTCCATGGTTACAGAGTCATTTAGAGTTGTGTCTTGAGGGAGGATAAAAAATAATATAGCTTAATTCTACAATCTAAAAGAATATTCTCCTGTTAAATTGGACTCATTGTTTGGTTCCAAGTCTCTTTCACTTTTGTTGAGTTTGAAACATGCTGTGTGTGTGGAGGGGAGGTAGTGGGTCACATCTACACTCTGGGTTAGAATTCAAAGGTTAATGTGGGAAAGTATGCCATGCTTTCTCTCCTCAATAATGAGACATCTGAAAATGCCCAGAATGACTCCAGTATATCATATTACGGCACAGAAAGCAAAGGCTGAACTGGCTGTGTGCCATGTGTTTCTTTAAGCTCTAGTTATAGAGAGCACATATTTGAGTCTGAAATAATTGGTTTTATGAAAGTAGCAGCAATATTCTATGTCCTTTGCAGATTGACTGTAGCATTTTGCTTTTGGGAAAAGTGCATGTTTTTCTAAGAAGCTATTAATTAAATTAAAGTATAATGCATAACTCTCCCGAGTGATAGGACATTTGAAAGATACTGCCAAAAGAGAAACAATGAAATGCATTCAGAGAAGACTATATTGGATGTGCCCAATTCTTAGAAAAATAAATACAAGAACATCTAATCTCATCACAGTTGGATACGTATGTTTTTGCAGACAGAATGTAATTTTCTAAAAATGTCAGTTGTGTTTCTCATAAATACTGAAAACATATCCTAATATTTGGAAGCAGCCAAGAGAAGCTATGATTTCTCAATTCAAATTTAAATACATAATTAGTGAGTGAGCACTCAGCAATGATGGGAATGCAGTAGAATGATAGCGCCAGTAGTGTGGAGTCAGAGAGATGAATGGAAGGAAAAGCAACAAATGGAGATGGAGGGAGTGGAAGGCACTCAGTAGTCTAAGTAGAAATGCAAATGGCAGCATTGAAGAAGCATTGGGGGAATGCAGTAAACTCCAGGCCAGGATGGTTCTGTCTCAGTGTCTCCAACCATCACAATCCAATGTAGAATGCTTTGAGGGATGCTAGAACTCATTATTCTATTCTCCCCTTCCCAAATCGTTTCTTCTACTGGCCAAGTCAGGGTATCTCCAAGAGTTCCTTGAGAACACTGCTTCTCCTGAATGTCTATGTGTTCCTATTAAAACAAAGGGGGAGTACAAATAAGTTTGGGATACAAGGAATAAAAGTTAAATGGGTATTTTTAGTTTTGGATTTTGCAGAGCCCTTAATATGTTAATAATGAACTGTAAACCTTAGGAGATGAGATATTGTATGCAGCAGCTCTCGAAATAATCCGAATACAGATCTATTGTTTTTTTCTTGAAATATTTCATAGGACACATGTTTGTGAAACACATTTGAGAAATGCTGGCTTGGATGCCTGAAAATTGCTTATCAGCTAATTATTCAACTGAGTTAAGATACGAAGATTCCAAAGCTTCTTTAAAATAAATATAACAATATTTCTGGAGGTCCTACAAAGTGAGCTATTATCAGTTAAAAACTTGCCAGCACTGACTCAACAAGTGACAGGTAGCTTGTTACCTGTGAGCTAATAACAGGTCTAGAGGTGCGCAAATAGAGTGCATGTGTGTGGGCTTTGACTGGTGAGCACTTAAGGTTAGAGGGGCAGAGCAGACAGCATCTTTATCTTGTCATAAGGCTGTCACCTTATCCCGAGCTTCCCTTGTAATAGAGTACGTGTGTGGGCTTTGACTGGTGAGCACCTAAGGTTAGACGGATGCATTTGAGGTCCTCCACTGGATGCAGGTAGAGTGGAGTAGTTGGAGGTGTTTTAGTGCAATTTCAGGGGAGCTTGGCAGTATGCATTTGCTAAGTAGCTGGGCAGAGGCTGAAGGGTACCTAAAAAAAGAGCATAGGGCAGACTCTGACTTTAGGGCTAAAATCTAAGTATTTAATTTTAAGAAGTATGTACCCCTGAAAATAAATAAATTATTAGCTACTTCTTAAAAAAATGGTGTTGTTTAAAAGTTATTGCTAAAAATACATTGTGAATGTTGTCAAGAATTTCAGAAAGTCCAGAATTTCTGAGTAATGTTTAAAGAATGAGAAAGAAATGAATATTTTTCATCAAAAAGGCACCCCTTAAGAATATCATTTTTATCACAAAATAAGATGTACATATTGTAAAAACCTTCAAGAATATGAAACATAAAGAATAAAAGAAAAATTACCCATATTATCCATATCATCAATCCATAAATACCCGTGTATTTAGTTTTCCTCTCTCTCATTATATAATTTCTGACTGATGAAATAATGAACATAAATTTTAATGAAAACACTATAATTTAATGCAGGGGTTGACAAATCTGACGTGCCACCTGTTTTTGTGAAGCCCATAAGCTAAAAATGGTTTTTACATTTTTAAAGTGTTGAAAAAAATTAAATGAATATTTTATGATATTTGAAAATTACTTGAATTTAAATTTCACTGTTCATTAATAAAGTTTTATTGGAATATGGTGATATCCACTTATTTACTATTTTCTGTGGCTGCTTTCACAGAACAATGACAGAGTAGTGATTGTAAAATTGACAGCATAGCCTACAATATTTATTATTTGGGTCTTTACAGAAAATGTTTGCTAACCCCTGATTTAACCTATCCACAATTTGGGGGCTTCTGGGTTTCTTTCTTCATTTTTTTCTTGCCCATTATAAAGAATGTGTTAATATTATATTTGTGTGTTAATATATTTATATCTTGTATACAAATATTTACCTACTTTTCTGATTGTTCTATTGGATATTTTCCTAAAAACAGAATTACTTTGTTAAAGGGTATGAATATTTTAAGGCTCTTGCTGCATAATGCCAAATTTATTTCCAAAAAGCTCAAACTAAGTTATACTCTCACTAGAACCATATGAGAGCTACGAACATTTTCCTTTGGCAAAATAAGCTCCATAGTACCCTGCCTTAAACTATTTTAAGTGCAATAATAAAACACAGTGTTAATCATGTCCAAACTTGCTAGTAGTGAGAATTTTCTGGGGGAATAAGATTCACATGCTTTATGATTTTTATCTCTTTTTTCAACACAGCCCTACATTTATTCAGCTTCTGCTTTTGACACATCCTGTTGTGAGATCTCATAGAACTTGCTTACTCCCCAGACATTGTAAATCAGTGTTTAATGGAAAAATCTTTCTTTATATTATGGAAAATATAAGATTCATCAGAGTCTGTATCTGATTTTGTATAAATTTAAATTTAGAGCTCCTCTGTGCAATGACATGAATTTACTTGTATTTTGAATGATTGATTATGGACAAATTCTAACTGAACCTGCCCATGCTCATTTCTTCTTTAACTGATAAATTTATTGGCCTCTTGAACAATGAAGCATTATTCAACTCACATTGAACATGTTTGTTTCACTCACATGTGGGACTGCGAAGAGTATAGCAGTGACCATGAAAGGGGCCTCATAACTCTTTTTCTGAAAAAAAATATTATTTGGCCAGAGAAGTGAGAGAACAGATAATTAGGCTTCAAAATCTTCAGTCTATATTTTACCCTCTTTAATGTGAGCTATATTGTATAGAGTACAGCTTTGAATCTCTTCTTATTGGAAGCTTTACTTTCGATACTGCACATAAGTTATGCTGATTTTGAGTATTTGCTTATCAAGTTTTCAACAATCTAATTTGATGTGAATTAAATTTTTTTCCCATCCATGGGGAACGTTTTTAAAAAGTAAGAAACTGTCACTAAACAAATTTTCACCTAGAATGAAAATGCTGGAATTAAGATACATTCTGTTAGGATTTGAAAGGAAAATACAATATTGTTTATGAGATGAGTATTTTTCATCTCTGTTCACAACCCTATATCCACCAGAAATAAAGATGTCACATCAGAAGCCCTATAAGATCATCTTCAGATTAAGTTTTCCAGATTTGTAAAGAACACAGTGAGAGCAGCTGGAGCTGAGAAGTGTTATGAGACCATTGAATTGACTTTAGTAATTTTAGCCTGGTCTTTAACCTCATTGTCATCTAGAGAACCTTGTTTCTTTGTTCAGCAACTATTTAATGGGCTAAAGTCTCAACTAAAACTGTTCAAAAGCTTCTTAACTTTTCCTTAGGAAAACATCAGAATAATTCATAGGGAGAGTCTAGAAGTATCCTCTTACATCCTTAGACTTCAGCAATCACTGAGAACCTTGGGTGAGGGCCTTTCTTCCAGCGAAGTCAAGCAGACCTCCTAGAATTGTTGCGGTTCAGGTTTAGAAGAACCCTGTGGAGCCCATCGTGTGCCGTCCCCTCCTCTCGGACAGCAGCTGTGGTGAGAAGCAGGGATGGGTTCCTTTTGGACCTTACCAGGTACATTGTGGCTTTCTTGAATTCAGCCCCCAAAGGCTCATCAGACATGAGCTTTTAGAAGCATTGAGGGTGAAGCCACATCTTCCAGATATATAGGATCCAGAAGATGACTCTGCCACAGCAGAGGGACTGCTCTGTTTTAATAACTTGGCATCCTTGTAAATACGACACGCAGAGAGCCAAGGCATTCATGCCCACCCATTGCTGCTACATAAGGCTTCCTAAGTATGCTTGTAGCCAGAGAAATCATTGGCAGAGCAGGAAGGAGATATTTCCCTCTCTGTTCCTTACAACAGGATGTAATGCAGGCAAGTGGCCTAATTTTTGAAGACAAGTTCTAGACATAACATCTGATAAAAAAGACATTCATATCATTAAGAAAAGACTCGCTTCACAGCGCTCTATGCAATTAGACTGAGGCAAAATCCATACGAACACTAAACACATACACTCACACACACACACCCTCTTAACAACAATGATCACTCTATAAGGTTAGGAAAAAAAGATTTTATACCCAGAATTGAAAAAGAAAGTTATGAATTTAGAAGACTATTTATTCAATTACCTATGGTTTATAGAACATGAGAAATAAAAAATGCAGCTAATGTATGATTATGATTATGACTTGACCGACCCCATAGCAATTGGAGCTGGAAAGAGCCATAGCCAGTATTTCATCCATCATCCTAATTTTTTGTATGACATATAATGAAATATCTCTTAAATCTAATCAAAGTGACCTGTATAGTAGAGTATTTGAAATTAAACAGAATTGAAATTTAAGGGAATGAGTGCTGAGTCATTTACCTGAAGAAAATAATGCGAGTTGGATCATAAATGGCTTATCATGACAGAAAAAAAATCTAGGGATAATTTTTTTTTAAATTATACTTTAAGTTCTAGGGTACATGTGCACAACGTGCAAGTTTGTTACATGTGTATACTTATACCGTGTTGGTGTGCTGCACCCATCAACTTGTCAGCACCCATCAACTGCCATTTACATCAGGTAAAAATCTAGGGATAATTAATGAGAATTTGTGAAACTAAATAGTACAGGATTCTTTTTTCTTTTCTAAAGCAAGCAGCATACTGTAGGATGTCTTCTCCAAGTAGTCTTCACTGATTTTCTGCATGAAAAATTAGCTGGAGACCTTTGCAGCACTTGAAGAAATCGAGGACTGCTAAGAGAATGGCTGGATTAATAAAAATATGGCCTTTAAGAAAAGTTAAGGAGCTGGGATATTTATAGCTTTTAGAAAGACACGCCAAATAACTTCAGTATTCTCAAATATTTCCCATTTTTTTACACGTGCTTATACACATCCAACCAAGGGAGCTTTATAAACAATTATTTTGATATATACTCAAAGTTAACTTCAAAATTAACAGAAATTTAATTCTGTTATTGATCTCAGTCTGTTACTAACCATGTCTGTAAAGAATGCAAGTGCTTATAGAATCCTTATTGATAAACCCCTATTTTCAAGGTTTAACCATAATTCAAGGAGAAACCAGTACTTACTATGTGCTTTCACTTTAGATACATTTCAGTCAAAATAAATTAACTAACAAAAAATATATCTTCCCTCTGCTTTGAGGGTGCTTGTATATAAACAATTTCAACTCAGAGGCCAACCACCTCTTGTCCTCCCTCTTCACTGGGTTACCACAAAGAATCATCTCTTGAAGAGTTTCTGTAAGAAGAGGCCTAATAGGAAATCATCTCTATAGCTAGTTAGAAATAAGGTAGTTTCTTATTTTTACTTATGGTTTAATGTGAGGAAAGTTGAATTGGACTTTCAGCCCTAAGATAAAAATATAAGAAATGTGAGCTAAACCCTAGAAAATATGATTTCACTCAATGTTCTCTTGGCCAGAAGATTTTGGGACTCTGAAATTGAGGATGATAAAATAGAAGAATTATCTCCAAGTAGTCTGTGACTACACTTCAGTGTATATTTGTGATTTTTTTTCATCTTTACCTGTCAATTTGGGGTGTTATATCTGGATCTAAGAACATGCTTCAGAAGTAAGACTTGCAGGTTACTCAACCAAATTAGAATCAGTCAAATTTCCTTGGGGTTTTGGGCTTTTAAGAGAACTTATTAAAATAGTTATTATTTTTGCCAAGCTCTTTTAAGCATTGATATTTAACATTTAAAGCAAAATGTCTGAGCAGAATTTAAGATACAAAAGGATTTTATATGGACCTTCTGTTTTCTTAAGAGTCTTTCAGTATCTGAATTGGTTTGGGGTGTTCAGTTTAGAGTTCTTCTGGTTGAGAACAACAGAGACTCAATTCAAATGAGCTTAAACAAAAAAGGCTCACTAGGAAAAAATATAGAAGTAGGCCTAGTTTCAGTAATGGCTAAATGTAGCTACTCTAATGATGTCAGTAGCTTGTTTTCTGTCTTTCTTGAGTTTTACTTTTCTCTTTGTTGGCTTCATTCTCAGTCAGTATCTCTCCTAGGAAGAGCTAGGCTTACATGGTACTTGGAGTTCACAATCTAAGAAAACAACTAACGAACTCTCTTTCCTTCCAAAGTCCTGGAGAGACCTCTAACTGGCCCCATTGGTTCAAAGGTTCATGTGTAAACCAGTCCATGTGGACACTGGCAGGTTGAATGTCCCAGTGATGTTATCATATGAACCCAAACCAAGGACTACTACAATCACTCCTGTAAAATCATGGGCCTCTGGGCTGTGATGTTTCTGGAAACAGCAGCCCAAGGTCTATAGTTCAGCAGTGAGCATCTGAAATATTTCCCAGTTATTTTCAGGGTAGGGCTATGAATTCATGACCTGTGCAGCACTTAAAGAAATATCAGAGGTTGCTAAGAGAATGATTGTTGTAATGAACATATCACTTTTAAGAGAAGTCTGGAAACTGGGATTGTTATATTTTCTTAGATAGAATACATAGGTCGTATCCTCTTAGATAGAATACAGTTATTATGTATTAGGCTCTTCGATTTAATGTGCTTATTCTAATGGATGTGCTTATTCTGAACATTTTATATTGACGGAATCATACAGTAAGTGTTTTGTTTTGTTTTGTTTTGTTGTTGTTTTTTTGTGACTGGCTTCTTTAGTTAACATGCTTAGGTTCAACCATGCTTTAGTATGTAGTGTTTCATTCCTTTTTATGGCAGAATAATATTCCATTGTAGGGACAGAACACACTTTTCTTATCCATTCATCTGCTGATAGACATTTGGGTTGTTACCACCTTTGGCTTTATGAGTAACTTTCCTATGAATATTCATATACAAGTGTTGATGTGGATATACAGTTTTGATTTTCTTGGCTATCTACTGAAGAATGAATTTATCAGGTCATATGTTAACTCTACATTGAACATTTTAGAGAATGGCAAACTGTTTTCCAAAGTGGCTGAATCATTTTTACAAGCCCACTAGGAATACATGGGTGTTCCAATTTCTCCACATCCTCCCTAACACTTATTGTTTGTCTTTCTTATTTTAGCCATCCTAGTGGTATAAAGTGTATCTGCTTGTGGTTTTAATTTTCATTTCCCCAACGGCTAATTATGTTTAGCATTCATTCATGTTCTTATTGGCCATTAGTAGATCGTCTTTGGAGAAACGTCTGAATATTTTGTGCATTTTTAAATTGTCTTTTTACTCTTGAGTTGTAAGATTTTTATATATCTGGACACAAGAATCTAATTGTATATATGGTATCCAAATCTTTTCTTAGTCTGTGGGCTGTTTACTTTCTAGATAGAGTGGTTTGAAGCAAAACATTTTAAGTTTTGATGAAGTCTAACTTACTTTTTCTTGAATTGCTTCTGCTTTTGGTGTCATATCTAATAAGACGTTACCAAATCCAAAGCAATGTTCTCTTATCATATTTTCATAACAGTAGAATCCAACATGAATGAATAAGGAAATTCAGGAAATGATAATTCAAAGATGTTTGTATCACACCTGAATTAAGTGAGATTTAGTTATTGAAGAAGGCATTTCTTTATGAACCTATTCCCACGGGGAGAAATTAATTCACACATTCATTTAGCCAATATTTATTGAGCACCTTGTGTATTCCAGGTATTGTTCTAGGCTCAGGCAACACAGCTGGGAACAAGACCAATTTCCTGCCCTCATAGAGCATAGCTTGAGTTGGATAGGAAACAAACAAGCAACAAACGTATAAAAAACTTCAGCTAGCAATAAGTGATCTGTTGAAACCAAAGTGGGGCTGGGCATTCCATTTGGATGGGATATACAGGAAAGACTCACTCAAAGTGTCATTTGACTGGAGAACTTGATGAACAGAAGCAGGCAATTATGATAGGACAAAGTTTTGGAGGCAGAAGAAATGCCTAGTGAGATGAGAACTGGTGTGTATAAGAAAGAGCAAACAGGTCTTGTTTGTGTTGGGGTAGGAGGGGTGCGGGGTGGAAAAGAAGAGTGACAGGTAATAGGGAAAGCATATGAATGTTAAAGAACTTTCTGGCTGCTCTGTGAAGAATGGACTCAAAGGGGCAGAGCAGACAGCATCTTTATCTTGTCATAAGGCTGTCACCTTATTCCGAGGCTTCCCTTGTAATTGCTAAGTCCTCAAAGGTCACTGCCCACTTGACCATTTGAAAGTGAACTTCCCTCAGGTTTTGGAGCAGCTATTACTTTTGGTTAAAAGCAAGGAACATGAGTCCGCTGCAACGGACCTTGATGCCCCAGAGGGGAGTTCTCCTTCGGCGAGGGAGGCAGGCCTCCTTCGATCAGTGCAGGCGATGCTCTGGTTTTGCCCACGTGTTTGCCTCCTTTGGTGCTTGTCCTTTCAATGAGTTGCCTTTCCTGCTTTCCTGGCAGTCCCTTATTCTGCCTCTCTCCTCGGGCTTCCCTGGTCCTCCTCCACCCTCTTTTTCAATCCTCAATCGTGCATTTTCTGATGCTAGCGGGATTTGTACTGAGTGTTTCCACCAGGGCGACACTAGCAGTTCGCCCTTCAAGATCCAGATCCAAAATCCACCCTCTGGTCCTCGGCCAAGGAAAGGGGGCGGGTGGGGAGCGCGAACCTTATCTCCCGGGCTCCGCCTCCAGGGGGCTGAGAGCGAGTTTCTGAGCCTCTGCGCTCTGCACTGGCCGCTGCAGGGAGAACGGACTCCGGGCGGAGGGCTGCCAATCTGTTTCAGCTCAGGTCTTGCTCGGGTTGGGCTTGCCACTGTCTGAAACATACCTGTCCCCCTGGTGCAACACTCAGCTGGCAGCGACTGCAACCCCGAGCCTGGATACTGCGCCAGGTAAGGAGATAACCTCCTACTCCCCTCTCGCTGCCAGAATGACATCTCGGGGGGCCTCAGGGCTGGCCCTCCAGTGGTTGCAATTTGGCATTTTGGGTTTCCCGGGGGTGCCATCTTCTCCCTGCGCCAAAGCAGTTGGTGAAACGTCCGGTGAATTCCGCGCCCAGGCTGGAGGTTGAGATGTCAGGATTTGTCTTGCAAAGTTACTTCATGTTAATGAATCTTGGGAGGGTCTCTGGGTGCAGATTCCTGCCTTGGAGTGTTTGGCCTCTGAGTAAGATAACGTGCGTTGATTTACTCCTCTGAGCTCAACCCCACCCTCTGCTTTTAGCTTCTTGGAAGGGTCTCCAGCGTCCGTCCACACGTGGCGCTGAGCGCGCAGAGCTATGGGTCTGGGGGCTGTGTTGGGTGGGCCAGAGGTTCCTTACAGTTGCTGCGTTATGGACTTATTCCGGGACCTTAAAAAAAATCGATACTTGGGCAGCACCCCAGACCAATTACTCAGAATCTCTGGGGGTGGGACTTTGAGCATTAACATATTTAAAACTTTTCTCAGGTGATTCCAACGTGCAGTCGACTATAGAAAGCAGCGAACTACGGCAGTGATTCGCTGTGTGGCATCTGGCCAGCAGCAGCAAGCACCTGGTAACTTTGAGAAATACAAACAAAATCTAGGGCTCTAGCTCCGCCCTAGACCCACTGAACCTAAAACCTGAGGTTGGGGACCAGAAACCTGTGTTTTAATGAGCCCTCCAGGTGACGCTAGTGCTTGCTCAAGTTTGAAAACTGTTGCGTTGGATCTTATTTAATCAGGGAAGACACCTGCAAATTTCCCTCCACCAAAGGAGGAGGCAACAGACCACTTTTCAGAAAAACTTTAGTTGTTTATTAGTAGAGTTTTGCCCATATTTTTTAAAAAAGCATACTGGGCACTTTAAAAGATCTTATAAAGGGGAGACTTAACCATCACCGAATAATTTTTAAGCAGTAGAATTTGAATACTTGCTTTAGGAGAGAATAGGAATTTTTCCTTTTCTAAAAGTTGAAATGAAGCCAAGGAAGAAATATACATGAGTCTTCCAGCTGTAATAACAGGAATCTTTGACCCCTGATGAGATGTTCCTGGATCATCACTGTCATCAGTGCAGGTTACAGAATTCATATGCAGTATTTTTTCTTTTCCTAAAGCAGTTGAGGGTTTAAGGGATTCATGCCAATTCTCTTTAGTCAAAGGGAATTCAGTGTTGCAGGCCTCTGGATTATTGAAGTGGACCATTTTTTTTCTTTTTATAGATATCTGAGATTTCAAAATTTTGGCTAAAATAGTTCCAGCTGTTTCTAAGCCATTAGTACAAAAATAGAATTACTTTGCAAATGGGCTTAAATGGATTAGAAATCTGACATTGGATAAGAAAATCTGGAATAGGCATGACTCCAATACCAGCACATGTGTGCTGCAATGAACACAGTGCTAACTCTACCAAGATTTTCTGTACAGAGAATATTTATTTTCCAAACTGCTTTTTTTTCTGTGCCAATTTGTGACTGAGGTATATAGACTTGTTAAGGGTTAGGTACTAAGCTTGCATTTAAAGAATTGGGGGAAATTTAGATAGTGCTTAGGAACAGGAACTTTGGTCTGAGGCAGACCTGGGTTCAAGATCTGCTCTTCTACTTCTCTGTGCTCTTGGATAGTTAGTTGCATAGCTTCTCCGAGCCTCACTTTCCTCATCTGTGAAATGTGGGTCGTGCTAGTACTCTTATCTCATAATTCACATTGTTGTCAGAGTTAAATGAAATAATGCTTCCAAAGTGCCTAGCATAGTGAGTTAAGTATTTGTTAGCTTAAAATACAAACTCATGTATACATACCATAAACAACATAATCCTCAAACACCTTAAAGTAATATCTGTGTTGATACATGATTAGATTTTGTATTTAAATACCAACTGCACCCTTAGAAGGTGACTATATGGACATCCTCAGATTATCCTTATAATTTTATTACATACTTTATGGAACTTTCTGGAAAAAGGTGTTAGATTAGCTTCAAATCAATAGCCTAGTTTTTCTTTAGTCACTGTGGTGAAGGATTTCACCTTCTGGTAGCCTTTATAATGTATTAACATTCATATTTAAATAGCCATGAAATCTGGTTCTTCAGAATACTTTTCCTTATAAAAGGAAATCCAAATAATGAGAGAGCATCTAAAAGTGGCATGGTGTAGTCTTCAGGAGAGCTAGTTTAGAAGTACTATCTGGTGTTTCTTAGGTTCTTAACAGAGAGAATAAAGGAAACCCTATCCAGTTACATCATGGTTTGTTCAAGAAAATATAAGAGAAAGCAAAATGAGGACGCAGAGCATGGACAAGCCTAAACTGGCAAAAGGGGTAGGTGAGGTAATGAGTCCTTTTCTTTCTTAGCTGCAATAATTTCAAAATACTTCAAGTCACACACGCATACAATCAATTCCTTTCACATTATTTGATTGGAACTGATCTCTATTATCCTCTTAGGACCAAGTAGATCTAGTGAAAAATATTTATGGTATTAATGCCAAAAAAGATGCCAAATTATTCCGTACTTTGAAATTAATTTCCATTCTCTTTTATTTTATTGATAAGTTGAATAGTGTATTACTGAGAATGCCTTTTATGACTCATCTGGCATCTTTAAATGCAAGAGGTTGTAACCTGCCTATTACCAATCTTATATGACTCCTATAAGACTAAACATAAAGCAAGTTCCAGCATCTAAGCACATTAGTAAGTCCTCCAGGAAATCAGATCTTCATTAGGATACTTTAAAAATTATAATTTAATGTTATTAAAATGATTAGAATTAGAATTTAATGTTATTAAACTAAATGTAATTGCAGTTTATAATAAGTAGGGTTTTCTATTTGACTTACTGTCGAAAGAGGAGTAGCTGTGGGGATGAAAAAGAAGGTCAGAGGCATACCTCTTGATGGGAAAAATGGAGATATATAGGAGCAAATTCAGACTCTCAGTAATCAAATGATGTGTTCTGGATAACTTAACTGAAAAGCTAAGAGAGTCTATGATGTTGCAATTCAAAGTGACAGATGTGGCAGCACTGCTTGCAGTGAATGGCCAACTAGGAATGATCAATATCGCAGTGCCCCACAGTGACTTTATGATTCTCCTCTCATAGGCGTAGGGTCCAGAGCAGATATGATCATAAAGAAGTTGTGCTTGGTTTACATAACTTGGCTCACTTAGGAATATTTTGATGAGGGTTAACTGGCATTCATTTAGGGTTATTTTCAGGGCCCTCTTTGTTCCATAGTGGATGGTTTTACTATTAAGGTCAATCTTAAAACTGTTATGAGTAAAACCTATCACAGGAAATGGATATGTGTTTTTATTTTGTATTTATTATCTTTGGATTATATTTCTTAGCATGCAATGGTAATTCTTTAGTTTGCTTCATTATTATTCTTGTGAGAGACAAAGTTGAAATGTTTATTTCTGGTAAGTGGTCCAGTCTCATAGGAAGAAAATGAACCATGAGACCAAATTCCTCAATTTTCTGCATAGACTCTTGGTTAAAGACAATGTGCTCTGCAGCCAGACTGCCTAGCCCTGAATCCTGACCTCATTACTGTCTTGTTGTTTGAACTTGGACAAGTTACATAATCACTTTTTGCTTCTGTTTCCTCATTGGTAAAATTGGGGTAGTAGAACCTACCTCAGTAGGGCTGTTGTGAGGAGTAAATGAGTTAACATATGTAAAGTTCTTAAAACAGTGCCTGGTTCATAGTAAGTGCTATTATTTTACTTTGGGCCTTAATGAATGCTTTAAGCTGAGCTCTCTCTTCTGTTTTCACCTCTGAAAGTGAGATCCTAAAAGGAAATAGTAATTTAGGTTATTAATGTGGTGTTCATTTCATGATTTTTCTGTTTTATTTAGTGGGATAATTTGTCTCAGAATAAGTGAAGTACTTAAAGTTTCTCAGAAAATAATATATAAAGAACAACATTTTTTATAAGGTCCCAATTGATACTGCTGTGGCTGGCCAGAGACCACACCTAGGGAATCACTGCTTTAACCTACTGGTTCCCAAACTTGACTGGACATTTGAATCACCTGAGAACAGTTTTTTAGACATGTTCTGTGTTAGAATGTTTGAAATTTATTGTGAAAAGAGTAAAGTAATCATGTCATTTATAAAGAGAGTCCCTGGAACATATCTACACACTAACTATTTCCATAGGATTCTCATGTACTCATAGAATTTTTAGAATGGTTAGGGATGTTAGAATTTGCTTAATATAAATGAGGGAACAGGTTTGGATATGTCACTCTTAGGGCTCATGAAGAGTTAGTGGTGGCACTGGATAACAATTCATACTTTTTGTATTCTACTTAGTACATTTTTCATTCAGCTGTCTTGCATTCTGAAAAATCAGATAATGTTGACAAAGAGGTACATAATCCAACTTACAGAATACCATTGGAATACTGTAGTTATACCTGTTCCACTGATCCCAGTTAAATTTCAGGGACATTTACTTAAAATATTTCTTTAATTAAAGAGCACTGAAAGTAATATGTTTACAATGCTAAGAAAATAAATCTGAAGTTACCAGTTGTGAAAAGGATAATTTTTTCACCTGTGTTACTTCAAATAATTCAATATAATTTTTTCTCCATGTTTTTTCTTGGGCATTTTGGTTTTTACCCATGAACTACTCAGAGAGATCTTTGAAAATTTCAGGAAACATTGACAGTTTTCTGAAGTCCAAGCTTAGTGACCTTCTGGGAATTCTGCCAGATGCTTGTGTTTGATTCAGTGCTTAGTTTTTGTTTGGACTTGTCTTGTTTTCATCTAGGTCAATTTAGCCATGATTACAGTGTTATGCTACCCCTTAACTGTTTGTTTGTATACTCACTGGTGTCAAGAAGAAAAGACTAAGGACCAAGAAAAAAGTTTTTTTTTTTTAAATTCAAAGTAAAATGTTCTAGCGAAGTTTGAGCTTTTCAGAAAGTTCTTTTGAAAAGATTCTTTGGAATTTTAGTATTTTACATTAATTATGTGATGAGTAAATAAAAGCACTCAAAGCTTATGTATTATATTTTTATGAGAACCTTTAAATTCCTAAGTGATTCAATAGAAACAACTTATTAAAATACTAAATTAATATACTTTAACATTTTTAGACCTTGTTATATATGTATTTTGCAACTTCATTAGGAAGAGAGAGTTTGGTTCCACTTATAGGGTGTGTCTAGGCATGTGTTTTCCAGCAGTATTCAGAAGATGGAATATTAAAGATAAAACATGGAGGAACATTCCTTGTTAGTGTTCAGCCATTCATCACATAGCTATTAAGTATCTACCAAGTGCTTGGCTATCTTAGGTAAAGGGGATTCAGACAAAAAGTTGCTAAGGTCTGTTTTAGATAGTCTATTAATAGCCAATCTGCCGTTTCTTTTTTAAAAATGAAAAACTGCCTTTAATTTATTATTAAAAAATAATATTTTATAAATACCTTGAACAATGTAGAAGGCAAAAATGCTTCTAAATTAAATTTAAAAACCTCAACAAGCATAGTGTGATGTATCACTGGATTTCTTAAACCATTTTTGATTGTCGTTTGACATAATGTTTATTAATCTTTAGAAAGTGTTCAATGTGGTTTGAAGTAATGTCTTGGCAACAAGTGGAGAGATTATCCCAGAGAGAAGCATTGTGGAGAAAGTAAATACCCAGGATGCTGAGAATCAGGCTGCTCTCCACCGTTTCCCTATTGATCATCACCTGTTTTCCTTGGCAGTTTACCTTTGGATCATTTTACAGCTCCTTTACTTTTTTTCTCCCTGTTCAGGTTCCTTGTTAGCTAGCAACACTGGGCTAAGTTTTGAAATGACATAAAGAGAAATATCAACTGGGGAAGAGGGATGATATGTGTCTTAGTTAGCCCAGGCTGCTAAAATGAAATTCCATACAGCAGGTGGCTTAAACAACAGAAATTTATTTCTCATGTTTCTGGAGGCTAGGGAGTCGAAGATCAAGGTGCTGGTCAATTTGGCTTTCGAAAGGCCTCTACTTCTGGCTTACAGAGAGCGATCTTTTTGCTTTTTTCTCACGATGAAGAGAAGGAAAACAAACTCTCTGTCTATTTATAAGGGCCTACCCATCCTGAGGGCACCAGTCTTGTGATCTGATTACCTCCCAAAGGCTTGGTCTTCAAATATCACCACGTTGGGAGTTGAAGCTTCTACACATGATTTTTGGGAGAGCAGCTTTCAGTTCATAGCAACATGATAATTGTTTTAACCAGAGTGGTATAGGAATGGGCAGAGTTCCTACTTGGGTGCCTATGGAATGAGGAGGGAGCAGGGTTGAAAGGGGAAAGTAAGATGCAGAGCTCTTAATGGAAGCAGAGGCACATGGAATCTAATTCAAACTCTTGTATTTTTGTAATGACAGCAAACGTGAGTGTGAAGTGTGAACGATAGGTACCTATAATCTAAATTATGTGTCATTTCTATACTACTATTTAGATAATATTAATATTGATGTGTCAAATACTAAATAAAGACCAAGAAGACCCTGGACTGGGAATTGGCTTCTCATCCAGCCTGCCACCAACTTACTGAGATGCTGGAAGCTTAGAAAAGCCTGCAGTAAGGAGAGTTAGACAGGTGTGCTTGCAAAGTTCTCTTTCATTTTGCTATTTGTATATTTTTCTTAGTTAAAAACACCATTAGAAGCCATCATGGAACATCTAAAGGGTTGCATCTGAGAGCATCTCTTTATAGAGTTTAAGTCAACATGAAGTCGTTGGATCCTTTAAGAAATCAGTCTACTGAGAAATGTAGAGTTTATTTATTCCTAAGATTCCTATTGAGGTATATCTTAGTTCATTTTATGCTGCTATAACAAAATACTTGAGACTGGATAATTTATAAAGAACAGAAATTTATTTCCTCACAGTTCTGGAGTCTAGAATCCAAGATCAAGGCACCGGCAGTTGTGTTGTCAGGTGGAGGCTGCTTCCAGGGTGGCGCCTCATGGCTGCACCCTCCAGAGGAGAGAAACACTGCATCCTCACATGGTGGAAGGCTAAGGGCAAGCCAGCTGAAAGCTGCCTGAAACCTCTTTTATAATAGCTTTTCACAGTTCCCCGTGGCTGGGGAGGCCTTATAATCATGGTGGAAGGCAAATGACACATCTTGCCTAGTGGCAGACAGAGGAAATGAGAGCTAAGTGGAAGGGTTTTCCCCTGATAATACCATCAGATTTGTGAGGCTTATTCACCACCATCGGGGAGATCATCCCCATGATTCAGTTATCTCCTACTGGGTCCCTCTCACAACACATTGGAATTATGGGATCTATAATTCAAGATGAGATTTGGGTGGGATACGGGCAAACCATATCAGGCTTTAATCCCTTCATATTGGAGGAGCCCTTATGGCCTAATCACCTCCTAAAGGCCTCACCCCTTAATACAATTACCTTGGCATCATGTAAATTTTGGAGGGGACACATTGAAACCATAGGAACATACGTGAATGTTCACTGAAGATGGATGTTACTGTGAATGGTGAATAATAACAGCTTTTTCTTCCAAACAAATTGTAAATTCTTTTTCATGATGACTAAACAAATTTATCTTTGACTTCTATGTGGAAATTATATAAAAAATTTTTTTCATTGGTCTTTCCAACACTTGAAAAAAATTTTAAATTTGAATTATGGCTTTTCGTTGGAAATCATGTTTATGTGAGTAATCAAATTATATTTTTGAGCTCTAGATTATATGTTTCCCAAAATGTTAACAGTTGTGTTTGGGTTGTGAGATGATAGACGTTTTTATGCTTTTCTTTTGTTTTCTCATGTGTATTTTTAAATACATGTATTATTTTTATAATGCAAAAATGAATACTTAGATACATGCTTTTTATATGGAAACATTTGGAATTATAATTTCAAATTCCCATGCAAGTGAGAGATAATGATTGTTAGAATGTGATTAATTCATGTTCCTATAATTCATAAAGTACATGTTGTACCAGATGTACTTTTAAATACCAGACACTAAATAGAGATGGCAACATCTAGGGAAAATGAAATAATTATTTCTAAAAAGCAGAAAATATTATTACTGCTTGTGAATGCCAAAAAAAGTTACATGCTCTAATCCATTGAGGCCATATAGAGTAATAGCTAAGATTATGAGTGTTGTATGGTTGTGGCTCTGACATTTATCACTTGTGTGACTTTGTGCATGGTGCTTGACCTTTTAAAGCTTAATTTACTATCTGTCAAGTGGGTATTCAGAGGACCTACTTCATAGTATGGTCAGAAGTGTTAAATAAAACAATGCACATAAACCTTTAGCATAAGGGCTGGCAGATACAAAGTACTCAGATTAGTTCAAATTAGTTATTATCATAAGTAATATTCTCCTAAGCTTTTTCATACTTATATTTGAATTCCCCTGTTTTGGGAAGCTTGTTGCTTCTTGAGGTGAGAATATTCTTCACATAACTGAGGACCTGGAGCGGATGCAAAACCAGGTTTTAGCCATTATCCACCTTGTACTTGGGAGAGGGAAGTGAGAATGTGGGAGAAAGGTGTCCGCTGAAGGTGGCAGGGCAGTGGCAGCTCTAACAAAAGCTTTTGAGCTAAAGCTTTGTGGCTGTAGGTGTTGATTCTAGGGTCCATGAGGCTGTCAGCCTTTTCCGTAATGGCACAGTTGCAGGTCACTGTGGTGGTTGGGTGAGATTAAGAGTATCCTCAGATCTTGCTAGTAACTGCAAGTGGTTTGTGGTAAGCTCCCGGATTTAGTGATTGTGGAGGCTTTTTTTTTGTTGTTGTTAGAAGACTGCCCCAAGTTTCAGCATCCACTGCCTCCTCAGCAGGTGCCTTCATGTTTCTGCAGCCCAGATTTGCTGTATCAGTATAGCCATGCATTAATTTATCCATTCAACAAATATTTATTCAGCCTTTTCCAAAGATTTGACGAGGTGCTAGGGATGCAGCCCTAAATATGACATGATTCCTGTCCTTGAGCACTCAGTTTGTTGGTCAGTTTCCCCTTAGATTCTCTGGATGCCATGGTTGGTTGTCATATTACAAGGCTCCCAGCCCTAATCAATTGCTGCTTATAGTAGAGTAATTTGAGCAGGTTGTTGATTGTTCCATACCCAGTAATGTGAAGGGTTATAATTGGAATATGTTGTCAGATCTATGTTCTCCTCAAAACTGTGGTGAAGTCTGTGTATGTAATGTACATAAATTTTTACATGGTATTTAGACTAACCATGTAGTCTCTTAAGCTAAAAATAAAACAAAAAGAACATAATTGAATTGAATGAACTGAGGCTTCATAGAAGAAAGCCGTGGAGGCACTGGGAGAATCAGAATCAATTACTTTTAGGCTACACATCTCAGAATACTGGAAAAAATGTGAATATTTGACCTCTGAGTCATTCTAAGTTAATTAAATGACTGTCCAGTTGCCTCTGTAGAATAGTTAGAGCCATTTATGTATGTGTGTTTCCTTAACTGTGCCTTCAAATATTTTTAATTTTCAGGTGGAGAGTGTGATTTCACATTGGACATTTTTGGCCAGACTTATGACATTATTAAATGCTAAGGTTGACTAATTTATTAAGTGTACATTTTAAATGATTCTATACCATTTTGGATATGGTTGCTAAGTTGAATTCCAAATCTCCTTTCTAGTAATCTGTCATATTTTTGAGCCTTTGGCCTAAACAGCCTAAGCGAGATTAGAGAAGCAATTATATTTTTACATTTTCAAACTTGATTTGAACACTAATGACTTAATTTAAAACCTAAATGTGTTTATGCTTTCTACCTTATCTACTCTTTCATTTTATCCCTAAGGATTAGCATTTATCATAAAGTTAACTGAAGAAAACATTTTCCTTTTTAAAAATTTCATTGTTTTAGTATTGCCAATGCTTAGACAGGGCAAACCTGTTTTACTCAAGGGAGTGTTCTCAGGTAATCAGGACAGTATAGAGCTGCAGACTTTTCAAGTTGCAATGAAGAAGACATGTAGCCCTGGTTGTTGAGAGTGCAATACTTTGCTACTGTCTGTTACTGTAGACTCTAGAGAATTTTAAAATTTGGCTTTTTTTTCCTTTCGAATTTTTTCTTTTCCTGGGATTTCTGTATTCTCAGAGCCATCTATTGATAGGTTCTCAAGTAAAAACGGGGAGGAAGAGGCAGATTTTGCTCTCATCAAAAACTGTAAGAATGGATTTCAGTTTTTATAACCATTGTTTTCAATAGGGAGTTGAGAAGTTTTAAATGGAAAACTATAGAAAATTTAAACTATCAAGATGGAGAGGCACCACCAGGAACTCCCAAATACTGTATATTTCATCACTTTCACAGCAGGGAGATATTGTCAGCTGTAAAAACATTGAATATATGCCATATGAAAAACAAGAGGAACAGTGAGTAGACAAGTTTAATTTCAGTGGCCATTAGGTACTTAGTGGATTGAGGCAAGCCGTAGCCAGATTGCTTATGATACAGTTGTGAGATGGACTATTTTAAATACAATTTTTTAGAAAGCAAACTAATACTCTGTTTAATTGAGTTCCATATGGTCTAATACTAGAGGTAAGCACTGTGGAAGATATGATCTGTTTTTGTCATGATTTGCTTCATGGAGGAGATGGGGCTTGACCCAGCCTTTTGAAGCATGCTTCAGTTTGAACAAATAGTTCTGTTTAGACACACTCTAGTTAACACAAGTCATAGGGCTGGCAGTATCTTACAAATTGTTGTTCGTGATACGAATATTGTTTATCCCAACAATACTTGATGCCTTCACCCCTCCCTATAGCATACATATTGAGCATACTTTCCAATACCAGACACCTCCAATGATGGGAAACTTTCTATTTTAGGGAAATCCTCATCTATTGAAAACATTTTTCTTAAACTGAAAAGCTTCTCCCTGGAGTTTCCAGGTTTTGGACCTAATTGTGTACTTTGCGAGTGACACAAACAAGCCTTATTTGTTTTTCCATGTTCCCAGCATTTGAAGACAGCTAATATGATGCCCCGAGTGGAACATCATATTCTGAAACCACTTCTTTGAGATGGTTTGTATTTATATCTCCACTCTGGTCAGCCTTCCCTAAACACATTCAGTTTTGATCTCTCTGGCCATTGGTGGCTGAATATAAAGGATGTAGCCCTGTTCTTTCCTCAATGTAGTTCAAGAGCAAATTAATTCTTGACAGCCAGTTCACACGAATGAATTCAATTTGGCATCAGCTAAGACCATTTAGTCTACTCAGACCTGCTGCTGTTAAGCCACTTTATTCCCAATGAGCATTCTACAGTCCAAACTTTGGATCCCAGAAGTTTTGTATTTCTTTTGAATTTTGCTTTGTTGCAGTGATCTATTATTTATTCAGTTGATTTTTTTTTTTTGTCCAAAGTCTTCTATTCCATCAGTTAGTCATCTTTCAAGGTTTGCTTTGTCTAGAAATTTAATTTGCAAGCCATCATCTTCCCTCATTCAAATTATGAATAACCAATTAGACAGGGCAAAGCATGGAACTCTAAAACATACCACCAGAAACCTCCTACCAGGCTGACATCAGGTGTTATTCTTCATTAGGGGGCCATTTAAATAGTCTTATATCCAACTTACATTAATTCATTTTCATTTTTGAACTATCATGAACAGTATTCCCCTGATATCAGCCTAGTACAGCTATCAAAGAAGTACAGGTTAGTTTTATATGATCTATTTTTGGCACTTAGCAAGCACTGCAGAGTGTTCAGTGACTCATTCCTTTTGTAAGTGCTCACAAATAGGAATGAGGCTTAGAATATTAAACAATCAGAAAAGCCAGAACATCAGCCAATTGGAGTGGGTTCAGATCCAGTCAAAACAGCTGCGCATACACAATCTGTACAGCAACCTTGCTTTGTACCAGCTGAGTATAGGCCTAGTTCGCAATTGTTTTTAACCTTCAGGCTTGTGGGTTTACCAGAGGCATATATATGCATTGATATTCCTAGCTATTTATGTTCCCTTTTGCCTCCCATTTCTTTATTGTATATACAAGATTACTTATACTAAGTTTCTGTAAGTTTATGGTGTTTATTACCTAGACCCTGAACATTAATCTATAAGCCACAAATTAAAGTGTGTTTTGAGATAAGCCTTAGAACTAGGAATGGAAATGGCTTAAGGGACTCAATGTAACTTGCCTAGTAGGAATGGACGGTTTAGGTGTAGAGAGGTAGGAAATAAGATGTTTCAGTATGCAGGAACTGAAGTCCTTGAGTGGAAGCAATCACTGGAGCAGCGGAAGATGTTGTGCTTTCTGGATGAGGGACAGTGTTCAGTTGGCTAAGAATACATTTGTAAATAGCCTGACAAAAACAAAAAGGCCAAAAGAAAATGACCAATCAAGAGAAAGGATAGCTTTTAAGAGATGGATATGAAAAAGCATGAGAAGAGTGATTAAGAGGATGTGATTTCTAAGCAGACGAAGATAGAGAAGTGTGAGAGTGTGGGTGAGGAAGCTATTGAATTGGGAAATGAGGAGGTCATTACTCTTCAGGTGAGCATTTCCACTGGTGATGGAGATGAAAGTGCATGTTTTTTGTATTTTAGAAAAGAAGTCCTAAATGTGTACTATTAGGGAAAATGTTACCTTTTGTATCGTTTATGAAGCAGTGTTAAAAATGATGTTTAACAGTAAATGTGTCTTTAGATATAATAGAAAATATAGAAAGTAAATAGCTTTATGGGAAATGTTCATGACAAAGTATTAAAATAAAATGGTTACAGTTTCATAACTTATTTCTTAGGAAATGCATCTTATATAAATATGAAATATTCCTTTTGATCCTGTTTAATAATTTTGCTTTGAATTCTATTTTTCATACTGTATTTATTTTCTTTTATTAGTGTTTACCTAGTAAATTATATTTCTTCCCTTTGTATTAAACATTTTCTGTCACTGAGTTTTAGGTGGATTTCTTGTAAACAGCATATATAAAGACTTAAAAAAACACAATTTCAAATTTTTCTGGGTTCTAAACAGGCAAATTTAACCCATTAAACTTTATTATGATTGCTAATATGTTTGGACTTTTTCCTTGAAGTTTACTAATGTTTTCTGTTTTTACCATGCTTTCTTGTTTTTTGTTATAACTATTTTTTTCTGTTATTTGGAAATGTTTGCTTTATTTTCCTTTTCTACCAGTTATCTCTGGAAGTTATAATCCTATTTATATGATAATTTTTATAATTATATTTCTATGTATTAACTAAAACATATTTTCCTATTAATGGCTGATTGGTGTCGATTACCCCCTCATTGTTTTTAGCTTCACTTTTACGATAAGAAGTCTCTAGACAATCTAAATTTTATTTCTTTTTAGGCATCCTGCCCATCCCCCAAACCCTTAGGATTTTTTTGCTCTATTCTTTGAATTATAACTTTTCACAAAAATATGAAATAGGTCTTTTTTTGCCTATTCAAGCAGCTTGATATTTGTAATGCTTTTTCAGTTTGAAGATTCAAATGTTAATTTAGCACTGAAATATTTTCCTTTACCATTTCTCTCCTATATTTCTCCATATGTCTCTCTTTAGTTTTTTCTTCTGAAATATTTTGTAAAATCTGTGCTCTTTTGCATTGTAATCTGGTAGAAGTCTTCAACTTGATTTTCCATCTAGCTATTTCCATCTTCAACTGTATCCATTATTAAGTTTTTAATTTTCTGAGATACTAATTGATTCTTTCTCTTTTTATTCACTAATATTCTTACATATATATTTGAATATATCAATTAGATTTAAATGAGTCATTTTACTGTTATTAACTGTTTCTGTGGCTATTAATATATTCATAGAATTCATGGTTTTTCTTCATGTTGCTGGTTTTTATTGATATTTGTTCACTCTTATTTGTACTCCTATTTTTGTGTTTGCAATTTTGTGTTTAAAACTATCTGGAGCTTGCCCCCAATAATTATAAAGTTGGGCAATGTATTAGTGTCTTATTTATTGGATATGGCTGCTTACTGCTTCTCTTGGGTTTTGCTAGTGGGGAAGCTACCTGGGGTCTGTCTTGTCAATCTAGTCTAAGTGCCCAAACTCATAGATTACTGTGGATACAAATAGAAAGAGTTGCACAGTGTTCAAGAGGCCACTCTTCCTCATTTGTGTAAAGTATATCCTTCTCTGAAAGGCAGCTACTTCTGTCAGAGCTCTTTTCTTCCTCCTGCTCTGAGAATTATTTTTCTTCCAGCTCTGAGTATTATTGTTCTTCTAATCTTTCCAGCAATGTAGGCTATGGAGTTGTAGAGGTATCGCATTCAGTGTTAATCTGACAATATTCTAAAGCACCTGTAATTATAGAAAGGAACAAGAGTAATTTTGATACCTGCTTTATTACTTCTACCATGTAGTGAACATTTCGGACCAAGCAATATGTGGCTCTGGGGATCTTGTTTGCAGTTTCTTCTGAAAAGCATTTGGATGATGTAGTAAAATAAGAGCATCTCCTTTTGGATAAAGTCTGACATATTGTAATTCTGAGACTACACTTGGCAGATGCTTGAGAAATGTCTGTTTTTCAGGATGAACAAAGTCCAGTGCAGCTGTTGCTGCTTTACACCATTGCATCTGAAAGTCTGTTTAACAGAACGTAACCAACTGACTTTGGAGTGCACAATGAGATAGGCGAGTTTCCTACCTCATGAATCTCCTGCTTTGTAGGAAGCAAACTTGATAACAATACTGTCTTGAGTTTATGCAACATGACCCCTTTTAGAGATCTATTCTGCAAGAATTTTTCTAAGTATTTAATGACAGTATTAATGTTTGTAGTTCACTTTGTCACACTAGTCTAACATAGCAGAGTTTAAAACGTCTTTTTAAACATTGTATATTGTTCTTGTTTTCTAAGATGTGAGCCAGAATATTTACTAACTAGAACGTTTTTTAGTTCTCTTGAGTTGCTTTTTCCTAGGATGTTTTCATTGTTTACTCAGTTGAAAGTACAGTATTGTCAGTTTTTAGAACATCAGACATAGTTTTATTCAAATATAAGAATAAGACACATTCCAGTGTCCAATTATATGTCTTCCCCAACTCTCCACAATTTAAGGTTATGTGTACTGGTTCTCTCTTGCCATCCCACTTAGCAGATAGTCAACATTTGACTGTGGTATTCATTTGCTAACTTTTTTTGTGTGTGTTGAAAACAATGTCAAATAGTTTCAGAAATCTCATATGTTGGAGTCCTAAACCATATACTGCAAGAATTCAGCTGGATTTTTGTAGTGCTTGTTACTCATTTAAAAGAAAGCACATTTTCATGGGATTATTTTTCATCTTGATAGCTTAGCAATCAAAAAACTTATGAAAAGAGAATGATCTCAATGTTACTGTATATGTCTTTTGGAGCTCTTTAAAAGTAATAGAACTAGGATAGGTATTATAATTTTTGATCATAAAATGTTAATTATAGAAAATTCATAACATATTAGTTCTAGTGTATTCAGTTTGAATAATGAAAAGAAATGACTTCTTTTTGCAGCTTTAGAAAGCTGATTATTAACCATGTATTTACTAGTATACATAATCAGTAAAGTATTTAAGACAATGGAACTGTAGCCAATTGGAAATGGAAGAGATTCTCAAATTTGCTTATCTTCTCACCCCCTGGTTTTACAGAGGAGTTACTGAGTCTAGCCAGGCTTGTTTTCTTGCTCAAATCCCTGCAATGTCTTAGTGGCCTCGGTTGAGATACAGAGAGTCTAGTTCCCAGTGCTATCCTCTTTTACCCACACGTAGCTGAGTAACGCCAGGAAGGAACTGAATATTGTGACTCATCACTTTTTAAAAAGTTGCTGTTACTGAACTGAATATAATGCTTCCTTTATTAACAAATGCAGGATGTTTATCATTTTTCCATACCAGAGCTTCCTTTTATATGGTAAGAAATCGCACACTAAGTTATTTTTGAGGATAATCTTTTTATTTTCCATTCTTTTAAACGTAGTCATGTTTTATTTGGGTCTGCTGAATGTCAGGATGGTATTAATTCACACTGATTGTTTCTTCCTCAGGAAACCTCTTCTGGCATCCTTAGTAAGTGGCATTAGAGTCATCTGGGAGGTAAAAGAAGATTGTACCATGTGAGGTGTGTTTTATTCTTGGCTGGTCAGCAAGCATTTTTCCTGTAGAAACAAAAGATTGGCTTTTGAACTGGTGGTGCTATGAAGGGTAGGTAGGAAAAAGCATGGCAGTTTATTTGAGGGAAGGGTAGAAAACATTGATTGGAGCTTGTATATTTAAGTAAGCAATTATAAACCTTTCACATGGGTGATAGAAACTAAGAGTTAAGATGAATTTATTTTGGAAATGAAAAATTTGAAACAAAATTGATAAATGCCATGTTTCCCATAAACATGTACAGCTAGTGTATTTCAAATTTGTGTTTTCTTAGTTGAAAATAAGAAATAAAAGATTTAAAATTGTGCATGTTAAGCATGTGATAAGGAGTTAGATACTTATACAAAAGGTATTTTGCAATTGATTATGGTTTTGAGTTGTGCTTTCTTCCCTTAAACATCAAAAAATAAGTAAGCCTGATAAAAATTATCACCTTATACAACATGACAATACTTTATGTTAATAGCAATACAAACTAAAAAAAATTATATTACAATTCATCCTGGTCAAGGATACCATTTGAATTAATATAAAAAGTATATCTATTCCTTAAAAAAATAAAATGAGGCTATACGGAAATAAGAAAAACTTTGGAAACTTGACTTTTTTATTTTAGGGTAAATAAAATGTAATTATACTCTTAGCACTTAAAGGATGCTAAAAATTGAGTTTGCTTTATGATATTTCTCAGCTGATTTATCATTGAGAGACCATACTATTAAAGAAAGAGTAAAACTTTGACTGAGTTTTTTGAGATTGATACAAGATTTCCCCAGCTTTTCAGAGTCACAGGGCACTGGACTAGAACAACCTAGTGTGCAAATTGTTATGTTTTCATATATGTGGCTTAGTTGGGACTCCCATAGGAAAATGACTTTCAATTTTTTTTATAGGACCCACAGAAAGAAATACATTTTACACTGTGACACATCTGTATTTATTCGAAATATGTGTATCAAATATATCATAATATTTACCTTTTGTACATGCAATGTGCCTTGACATTTTCTTTTCCCTTCCATTCTATTAAACACTATTGATCATAGACCACTGAGTTGATTTCAAGATCAACCAACAGATCATGATTTGCCTTTTAAAAAGCACTACCATAAAAATCCCTCCAGTTTTTTGTTGCTGCTGGTGGTGGTGGTGTTGGAGGGGATGAATTTGCAGTTATAAGAGATCCTTATTAGTTCTGTTTGTCAAATAAATTTCAGGTACACAGTCAGATTATATTTTTTAGCCTCATGATACTCATGGCCAATGAGTTGAGTGGAAATTAACATATATTTCTGCACTGGAGCATTTCATTTTCAGTGTGAGAACCTCCAGAGCTCTTTACCCTTGCCTTGGAAAATGACCATACTCCTCAGACTCAATCCTAAAATAAGGAATGTGGAGCAGAGCCACTAGAAAGCTCATAGTGGACATAGAGTATAAGCAAAAAATAAATGTTTGTTGTTGTAAGACATAACAATTTTTTGGATATATTTGTTACTCAGCATAATCTAACCTCTTGGGGTTAGTGTAGGATAATTCAATTATGTGTTTTGCTGGTGGAGCAGATAATCTCCTTTTGAGATATTAACTTTATCTAAAGCACATGTAAGTTTAAAAATATGTTTATTATTTCTGATTTTAAAATAATGCATATTCTGTTGTTGTTTTTGAGACAGAGTCTCTCTCTATTGCTCAGGCTAGAGTGCGACAGTACAATTCAAACTCCTAGGCTCAATGATTCTGTTGCCTCAGGTTCCTGAGTATCCAGGACTACAGGCATGAGCCACCATGCTCAGCTAATTAATTTTTTTTTTTTGTAGAGACAGGGTTTCTCTGTATTGCCCAGACTAGGCTCGAACTCCCGACCTCAAGCAATTCTCTTGCCTCTCAGCCTTCTAAAGAGCTGAGATTCCAGGTATGAGCCACTATACCCAGCCAAAATAATGTATATTCTTTATAGAAAAATTGGAAAACATTAAAAAATAAAAATTACATATCCATAATGCTATTATCTGGAAGTAATAATTTTTGACATTTCTATGGAAGAGATGTAATATCACATAATTAGCTTACTATATAGTTTTGCATTTTTTGAATTTTTTTCTTTGATATTTTTTAAATTGTCATTAAATGTTCTTGGAACATTTGAATTTTATGCCTCGGTAGTACTCCATCATATGGATGAACCAGCAATTACTTATTCTTGTACTTTAGTCATTTGTTTTATTCCATACAAGGAGTTTTAATGGACTAAAAATCTCAGCCCTTGATACTCAAAAGCAAGCAGTAAGCCAGACCAGGATCCATGTCCACTCACTCTGCTTAGCATCAGTTGCATCTCCCCATTACTCAAATCCTGGCACACAGTGGGTCCATATATTCACCTGTCAAGTAAGCATTTTCATCTGTGCATACTTTTTTAGAAAATTAAGCGTAAATTTCATGTATGAACCATTTCATATCCATACATGAAATTTACGCTTAATTTTCTAAAAACTAAGATGCTTTATATGTCTTCTACTCTACCCTCTAGCAAGAAAATTTTGTTTTCTTTTTCCTGATTTTTTTTCAGGGAAAGACATCACCATCTACAAGATGTTCAAGCCAGAGGCTGGGGTCATTCTCTTTCTCCTGTCCACACCAATCAAATAGTCATAGGACCTGGCCCGTTTTAACTCCTGAATGCCTCTCAAATCAATTTCTGCCCTCACCATCCTTCAGGCCCTTACTGCCTCTCATTTGACTGCTGCCATGAACTTTCCATCTTCCTGTACACCATTCTCCCTATTGCTGTCATTGTGAGCTTCCTAAAACGTGAACCAGAATATGTTTCTGCTAAAAATCGCTCCTATAGTAAACTTCAAAGACAAAGTCCACTCCTCTTCACTGAATGCAAAAGGCCGTGTTCATGCTGTTTCCTGAGTACCTGTCCCATCATTCATTTCCTTCACCCCTCACCCCATTCCCACTCTCCATGAGCAGTTCACTCCATAAATACCTTTTCAATGAGCACATCTCGTTCTTTAGTGTTTTTAAGCATTTTCAGGTACTGTCTTCCTGTCTTTTTAAGGTCATCTAGCAAATTCCTGGTTTGCCTTTAATTCACAGATCAACTTTACTTCCTCTCAGAGAATTTACCCATTTCCTCTCAGCCAGCCAGGAACTAGGTATTCACTCCACCAAGCTCCCAATACCTTGCACGTACCTCCATTAACATCTCTATTATTGTACTATAGTTACATATTTGATATCTTTCACAATGAAACCCTATACTTGCTGAGGCCATCACTAGACTTTCTCATCTGTGTATCCTCAGTGCTTAGCACATTGCGCGGATAGCAGTAGATGACTATACATATTGTTGAATGATAGATAAACAGACATAATAGTGGGAAAATATTTATGTATTAAATTTTATCTCTCGATTATTCTTTCTTTTTGTTTTACAATCTAAACAATCAAGCTTCACGTATTTTTCATATCAGAACCAACTGTCAAGACAGGATCTAAAGTTCATCTACTCTGAAGTGTAATAACTGATAAAAGTTTATGTCTCCCAGGGGAGTTTTTATTTAACAAGGATGGAATGCTTAATCTAAAGAAAGGAACCTTACTTAGTAGAGTTTCCCAGAGGCTTAACAAGCATATGAGATTAATTTTAATTGGGAATTGCAGATGGGACTTATAAGTTTTCTTAATGGCCCATAAGCTTTATCTAAATGTGAGACCAATTCTCTTGCTTGCTGGCTCACAGAATGAACTAGCATGTCGTATTACAATCATTTTTGTTTCTATTATACAGCATAGATCATATGAACTTCACATCTGGTAAACATTTGTACATTGAATGTGCAGCTGCCAAGAATTGTGGTTTCTTGGTAACATCCCAGTGACGCTGAGTCAAGGTCACAAAACCAGCATTGCAGAGTTTTGGTGATCTGGAACTGTATCCTGCTTTTACTTATTGAGAAAGTTACTCTCTTAGTTCCTTTGAGGACCTGTCATGGCACCATTTTAAGTTTGGAAAATAACTTGGGCGATTCAAAGCCCATCATACTGTTTGCGGCCTCCCCCTACGCAAGCCATCGCATAGAGATGGGAATCTTATCTACTTAAAAAAAAATCCAAAGAAAGTATTTGTTAATTCTTCTCAGTGACCTGTTTTCAAAGTTTGATAGTCTCATCAACAGTTTCATTGTCATACCAATGTAACTCCTCCCTAATTTAGTTTTATCACCTTGCACTGTTTTATTTTATGGAAGTGAGAAACATTTGATTTTCATATAAACTGCAGTGCTGAAGATACCAGTGCATTGTACCATAAAAGCAAACCAAACAACACCATTACACAAACAATTCAAGATAAATTAAGGTAGGAAAATGGGGTTTCACAGTGTGACTCAAACTAGGCTTGCCAGTTAGCTTTTGCCTCCAAATGGAAGTCTAACATTTTGGTGTGTGGTTTATATTTTCAACATCCTCAGTGAATACTGTCTTGAAAAGCCAGATACCATTAATATAATGGAGGAACTGGTTTATTTTATATTGATATAATTTATAAAACTTTAAAAAATATTTCATGATAGTTATTTCCCTCTGGGATTATGAAGAAGAGGGACAAATACCTATCTCTTGAAAGTTACAGTAGAATCATTAGTAGATGTGTTCATATACATTAAATGATGAGGAACATTTTGTAAAAAGTTACTTTGCTCTTCTTTCTAGAAAGGAATGATATAGCATTCCTATATTTCCAGGTGAAGAAAGCAAAGTGACTTTTGTTGGTATACACCTGACTGTAAAAACTACCCTGTAGGTAATTGAGCTATGCCCTATACTTATTTTTCTCCCTATTGTTAGATGAATTAACAATTGGTAACATTTCTAATGTTAGATTTGAAAAGTAAAATTCAATATATTTTGATTCTTTAAACAGTTCTGTTTACTATTTGTACTCTTGGGAAGAATATTTGAAATAAGGTGAAAAAAGGACATCACGAAATAGCAGGCATAATACTCTCTGTAACTTCTAGAAACATGTACACCAACATAAAGACAGGATGCTCTGTGATTAATCTATTTAAACACTGTATGCTTCCAGGGATCTCCTACCCAGGAAACAAAGCCCACAGGAAGACCATCACATAGGAATGGTAAAACATCACAGGTGCTTGGGTGACTAGCTGTGTCTAATTTTGCCTTCTGCCATTCTAGAATTATTCAAACTTAATTTCAAAATATTTTTTTTGTTCCCATAATTATTGTGTTTCTTGTCTTTTTAAAGTAATTAAATTTTTAAAAGACTAAAAAAATTAAAGACCATGAATATGTTTAAAATTTGGAATCCTTTTGTTTTTATGCCAAAGTTCTCACCTGATTATTTTCTGATGTAGATTATTTTTCATTGAGTACCTGAAAATAGCACATCCTTTGGACAGGAACAAGCTGAAAATTTGCCCAAGTGGCAACCTGTAGGCAGACAAACACCAGGTCTCTGCTGTCAAGTACATTTTTGTTGCCTTCATTCTACCAGCTACTGTAGATTCCGTCTGGGCTATAGTAGAGAATTTAGCTACTTAAGGCTTTCAAGTTTCCTTATTGAGGAGTGAGTAGTAGCCCACTCAAAGTGAAGCTCTAAAAGAGTTCAGAAATTTTGAGTCATTCTATTACTCGGCAGCAGGTGTTGGAATCAATGAAGACCAGTTGACCTAGTAGTTAGTTTCTTGATAGCTTGGGGGTTCTCAAAATGATTTAAAGAAATGATTGTTTAGTACAGGGGCAATTGTTTGCTTTAGTAGAAATCTTATTGTAACTTGCATAATTTTAAGGGAAAATGAAATGTTTTAAGGCTTTGTGGGGAAAAATTTTAAATTTGTGGCTTTGGAGGAGTCAGTGGTGTTTAAACTAATTTAGTGGTTAAAGTGATCATTTTTTAGAATTTGAGAAAAGGGAAATCTTTTCTGACTTTTTTTTTCCTGGAGGGTCAGAATTTTGTTTTTCTTTCCCTGTTTATTACGCTTTAGTTTTATGTTACAATTTACACTGCATGCATGGTATCTTGCTCAAGAGCATTGCTGTTCTTTATCACCGTCAATTTAGAGAGAGGTAGGAAAAGTGGTTGGTGTGATTTGGTTCACTAGTTGTGATAGGTTAAGTAGTACTTTTTGTTAAATAATAGAGTTTAATTTAACTACAATATTTCAGCATATTTGTCCAAATTAAATCCAATATGTCATTATTTTCATTTAATGGCTCATATTGATGTGCTTTTTCCATTAAGGGACTTGGTAAAACAGAGCAATATCAGAGAAAGAGCAGCCCATAATGTCATTGTTTTTGTTTTGATTTAGTTACATCTGCTGATTTTTAAAAACCCAATCCTTTTTTGATATTAAATATGATTTTTAAAAAATTCATTTATGTCTCCCATGTTCCAAAAAGACTGTGAATTATTAAGTAGTATCACTTATTGACATAAGGTATATGGGTTTCAGAATGAGAAGCATTAAAATAGTATTTTTGTTTTAATTACATATAAAATAAAGTATAGACTATGACACACTTTTGCTAAAGAAAATTGTAAGCCTCCACATTAAGTCATGGAATTCAGCTATACATGGCTATTTGTGCTCTTTATTTAAGAAGTAATTATTGTCTATCTACTATTTTTATGTCAAGAACTATGAGCCTGAGATTTTACCCTACTTGCAAGCTAACTATTCTGGTACAGTTTTATAGGTGTTGGCAGAGAGGAGACTGTTGAGTCAGGGACAAAAGACTTTATTACTCTCAATTTCATGTTTGCATTGGTTGCTTTTTCCCTTAAGCCCTGTGGGATGATATGGAAGGACCCAGATAGACGTTGTGTGCATAGTGGGTGTGTGTCATGGCCGAGGAACTCTAAGCTCAATAAATCCCCAGTCTTATAAAAAGGGTACTTGTAAATCTCTCTAGTATTTGTACTGGAAAAAATTACCTTTATTATTCCAGTCAGGAAACAAATTTGCCCTTATCCCAGGAAAGAGACCCTGTCTCCCAAGGCTGTAGGGAATGTATCTCAACATCTTTGGCAAAATAGGTGGAAATAAGATGCACAGAAAACTCCATGAGTATCTTCCAACATTTTACAGTTTAAAAAATCAAACAAAATGTAAAATCTTAATGCATGTATCAATTAATTTAGTTCTCATAAGGTGAAAGTCTTTTGGTGACTATCAAGATGAATCATGGTACATTTTGTTATTCTGGCAATATCTAATGATGTTACACAGCTGAGCATCTTTGATTTAAAGGCAGTTTACCATGAATGCATCATGCAAATATCATTCTACATTGCCTACAATTTTTATGTTTTTTTAAAAATTAGTATTATCCCCTTACCCAAAACCCCAATGTAATAGCTGTAATTATCATAAGAAACATTTACTGGTGACTGCCAGAAAATTGTAATGTGCTTTGTTTGGCACATTAAACAAATGTGCTAAGCATGTAAGGAAAATTGCATAAACTTAGTACCTAAAATTTTAAAAGAATTTAATATAGTTTTTAAATTTAATGATTCGGTTACTTGGAAAAGCAAATAAATAGGTGTTTCAGTCCATGTTATAGAATGAAGGATATTACTTATGGCATCCAAACAAAGCCTGAATAAAATATGAAATAAGAAAGTACAGTGTTTCCCTTCGTATTAGAGGGACACTTTTATTTCTCAGTGGGAAGACAAAAATAAACTCAAGACAATAAGGAGGAAAATAATATAGAAAAAAATAACATGCTACTGTCCTCTCATCTGCTCATGTTACCATCAGTCATGATCAGCCTGTGTTCAAATGAAAAGACAACAAATACATGAACTGATTATCCCAGAAAATAATGTTGGAAGAACACAGTTTATCCCAGAAGTGACTGGTAGAGTAACAGCAATAAAAGCTTATCCAGGGATTCCAATTTTTTTAAATTCTGAATAGAACATGGGTATCTCTTCCTTTAATATACACTTTGTCAGCATTTAATACAAAAATAAATACTGAGTGAGTCACATGATACTCACTGGTATGAGAGCAAAAAATGTAAAAGGATGGTAAAAGGCAAGGACATAGATTAACCCACTCACCCTCCATTGCCAGAGCCACCAAGTCGGCTTTAGTTTTTTGGAAACTGTGAGTACTTATCTGTGTGACTCACTTTGAAATTCTTGCAAACATTCCCTGGGAGTCCCCTTTTTGTTTCTTTTTTTAAAGAATAGGGGCTTAAACTGAATAAAAAGATATCTGATTGACAACCTCATGAAAATCCTCTAGGCCGAAAGCCAAAGGATCTTTGTGTACATGATTTTTTTCTGAACCTTAAATGTAACCAGATGTATTTTCTTTTAATACTATCCTACTCAACTGATTTAAATGAATGATTTGTCTTCTAATGAGAAATCTGCATTTCATCATAGAAATGGATTACATGTCTTAAATTTAATTACTCCCTAGAGAAGCAATGCCTCTTTTGTATTATATTCTTTGAATGTACTGAAGACTTATGTAACAATTTTATTATAGGCATGAAATATTAGAGCTTTTCAGATGTATGGATGGAGAAACATGAAAAACATAACCACCATTATCATGTGAATGAGTAAAGTATAATAAAAATCCTCATAGACAACATTATTAACCTCCTATTTTATAATTAGTTGCCTGTAAAGCTAAAATAAAATAAAATAAAAGGAGAACACTTTTTTTTTTTTTTTGAGACGAAATTTCAGTGTTCTTGCCTAGGCTGTAGTGCCATAGCACGATCTCAGCTCACTGCCACCTCCACCTCCCGGGTTCAAGTGATTCTTCTGCCTCAGCCTCCCAAGTAGTTGGGATTACAGGCATGCACTGCCATGCCTGGATAATTTTTGTATTTTTAGTAGAGATGGGGTTTCACCATGTTGGTCGGGCTGGTCTCGAATTCCTAACCTCAGGTAATCCATCCGCCTTGGCCTCCCAAAGTGCTGGGATTACAAGCGTGAGCCACCACACCTGGCCAACACTTTGAATTTTAAAGGACTCTATAGTTCATGGCTAAAGAATGAAAAGCAAATATAAACCGTGAAATTGTGTGTATGTTTAGTAGCTTTCTTGATTTGCTTTTAAATTGGTTTTTGGCAATACTTAATCTGTTTCAAAAACATTTTGATTCTGAAATAGAAGCAATACCCTGGAAACACTGATAGTAAAAGAATAGAACTATGTCAAACCTGACACAGAGAAGACTATCCAATAAATTCAAGTTTTTATAATATTTTATTTTTTATTTTTTAGAGATAATCTTGTTCTGTCACTCAGTGCAGTGGTGTGGTCATGGCTCACTGCAGCCTGGAACTCCTGAGCTCAAGCGGTTCTCTCACTTCACCTCCTGAGTCACTGGAATTGTAGGTGTGTGACACCACAGTCAGCTAACTTTTAAAAAATTTTTTATAGAGGCAGGGTCTTGCCATGTTGTCCAGGCTGTTTTAAAACTTCTAGGCTCAACTAATCCTCCTGCTTTGACCTCCCAACATGCTGGGATTACAAGCATGAACCACTGTGCCCAACCGTTTTTAATATTTTAAACAAATTGAGCTTTTTACCTTATTGCCTTATTCTTTGGGCAGAGGAATGTGAACATGGTGGCTGATTCCTAGTCTGGAACCTAAGACTTAAAACTTCAAAGTCAGTTTCATTAATTAAGGTCTAATTATCAATCCTTGAGGTAAGCCTCCATTCATTGACTAAATCAGTGATTTCCAATCGAGGAATTTTGTGCCACAGAGACATTTGGTCATATCTGGGAACGTTTGTGGTTGTCACAGCTGGAGGTGATGCTACTAGCATCTGGTGGGTGGATGGATGCTGTAAACCTCCTAAAATGCATGAGACCGACTCCACAATAAAGAGTTAATGTGGTTTCAAATGCCAGCAGTTGAGAAACTCTGGACTAATATACACAACAGTACACTTAATGCATAAAGAAGAACTACAAAATATCAATTAACAAGAGGCAGAGTTTTCCCTTAAGAATGGAATTGAATTGTGTAGTGGAAAGCAGAGGTCATATGACCTCAAAGGGACTTTGCTAAAACTCTGGGCTCTACCTTTTTGTGACCAGCTTCCTTTAAATATCTCAGAGCCTCACTGTGGTCTTGTAAAATTGAGGTAACAGTATAGTTTTTCCTTCAAAGTCTTTTAGGATTAAATAAAATAATTTGTGTAATTGCTTAGTCCATTGCCTGGTTACTATAGGATCTCAATAAAAGTCAGCTATTTTTTCAAAGTATGAGAATGAAGAAGAGCCTTGTAGCAATTAGAACTGTCTAAAGATAGGATGGTTTGTTTAGAAGGTAGCAAGTTTCCTCTTCTTGGATAAGTTCAAGTACAGTGTGGACATCTTGTGTCCTTCCAACTCTGTTATGAATGAATGGCATTCCATCATTCTTAGTTATACAGAACCATTCTTAAATAAAACATAAAGTTTTTACAAAACATAAAGGTTTTTCACAAATTAAGCAGTTAAGAAATTTTAGGTAAGAATGACCCCAAATAAGCATAGACAACACTGATATTGTTCAGCAATTTTAAACTTCCTTGGTGTTTTAATACCAAATGTTGACTAACTTTTTGAAAGCATATTCCCTTTGTTCCTTCTACTAATCAGTGTCAGTTATTTGCTTGGATTCCCCCAGGCTATTTTCTCTGCTTCTGTAGCACCAGAATTCTTTGTACATCTTTTTTGTGTTATTGCCTGTTACAAGTCATGGCTGGCCTGCCATTTATCTCTCTGTATAACATGACATTAATTGTGCACTCCTTGTATGCCAGTACTGTGCAATGTGCTGTATATGTATTATGCTATTTGATAAGCAGGCAATAAATGTTAATTCAATGAATAAATATGTTAAGCATTAATGCAATATGATTGCGCTTCAATGCGCTACGTACCAATACAGTCTATTATTGAAAATTGAAAAAAAGATAAAATTCACCTGGAGCCCACCCTCCAAAAACTCTTTTTTTTAAAGAAACAGGATAATTTATAATAAACTTTCTGTACACAGTCAAGTGCCTTGATTGGAAGAATTGTGATTGTTATATCTTCATAACACCACAGTGTTTATCAGGCATTTAATAAATAGAGGTATTCAGTAAATCAGGCACTCAATACATATTTGCTTGAAAAATGAATAAAGTGTACGTCAATGGATAGATGGGCAAAAATATTCATTGCAACAAGTCAGCTTCTTGACAAAATGCTATCTTAATTGGGTAATAAAATGAAATGTATCCTGATGATATCACAAAGGATAATTGAAACATATCATCACATCCATCGTCAGGATACAGTAATATGCTTCAATTATGCAATAGATGTTTTATTGCATTTTTTTTGTTACAGTTTTGTAAACCAGATCATGTTTATTTATTTTAAATAATTTGAGCTTGCAAAAAGTCAAGACGCTTGAAGAAATGGTAGTCGGTTGGCAAAAGGTCAGGTGAATAAGGCGAATGAAGCAAAATTTTGTAGCCCAATGCCTTCAACTTTTGAAGTATTGGTTATTTGATGTGCAGTTGGGCATTGCTGTGGATAAGAATTGGGCCCTTTCTGTTGATCAGTGCTGGCTGCAGGCCTTGCAGTTTTCAGTGCACGTCATCAATGTACTGAGCATACTTCTCAGATGTAATGGTTTTGCTGGGATTCAGAAAGCTGTAGTGGATCAGATTGACAGTAGACCACCAAACAGTGATCATGGACCACCAAACAGTAATCATGACCTTTTTTTTTTTGTTTTTTGGTGCAAGTTTGGCTTTGGGAAGTGCTTTGCAGCTTCTTCTGGGCTCGGCTCAACCACTGAGCTAGCAGTCGCTGGTTGTTGTGTACAGTCCACTTTTCATTGCATGTTACAATTTGATCGCGAACTGGTTCATTGTTGTTGCGTAGAATAAGAGATGACGCTTCAAAACAATGATATTTTTGATTTTCACTCAGCTCATGAGGAAACCACTTATTGAGCTTTTTCACCTTTCCAATTTGCTTCAAATGCTGAATGATGGTAGAATGGTAGAATGAGTTCTTCAGCAACTTCTCATGCAGTTGTAAGAGGATCAACTTCAATGATTGCTCTCAACTGGTCATTGTCAACTTCTGATGGCTGGCCACTGTGCTTCTCATATTCAAGGCTCTTGTCTCTTTTGCAAAACTTGAACTGCCACTACACTGCACATTCGTTAGCAGTTCCTGGGCCAAATGCGTTGTTGATGTTACAAGTTGTCTCTGCTGCTTTAAGACCCATTTTGAACTTGAATAAGAAAATAGTTCAAATTTGCTTTTTGTCTAACATCATTTCCATAGCCTAAAATAAATATAAAATGAGCAGTAATAAGACATTAGTAAAAAAAAACATAAAGCAAGAAATGTGCATTACAATAGTATATAACATAACCGCATTTATTTAAGAATGTATTCCAGTATGAAATGGCAAATTTCAACAAGGCAAAAAATACACAATAACGTTTGCACCAACCTATTTCCATCTAAGAGGGAGCTGTTGTCTTATAGATTTATAACAATAATAAGCCATGTGGTGATTTTATTATACAGTTAAAGAGCAGCTTTTGATTCTAGGAAGTGTTGGGAAATGTACTAAGAACAAAACAATGGTATGGCTAACAACTTTCATGAATTTATTCTGTTGTTTTTCTTATTTTTTTTTTTACAAAGCCATATACTTTTATGCTAGGAAATAATGTTAGAGGACAGTTCTGAGTATTGAATATTCATCAAGTGCATTTTCTTTACACTTTGAAAACAAGGTAATTCAGCAAAGTTTGACTATCCCCCTAATATTTTGTATCAAATTTGTGATCTATAAATATTTTTAGTGTATTCCTCTTAAAAGAGGGTACTAAATTGTATTTAGACAATTTTATACTACAGATTAAGCAATCTTCTCATTTGGAGACACAGAATTTTAAATACTTTGCATAGCATGTCATAACACGTGAAGCTCTTGAGGTTTCATCATTACATGTCATTCTCATGTGAGATGGATTAGAATTGGCTTGCCATCCCCTTCTATATATGCAACCTCCAGCTCTCAGAGGTACTTAAGTGATCAGGAGGATCACATACCTCGTGCTTTGCAGTTAGGACTGGAGTTGACTGGAGTTGGGATGGTTTTGCTCTGTGTTGAGGAGTGAGTGAAGTTTTCTTGATGTTGTTAGGATACCACATGTGGGTGGAAGCCTTCATGTTTAAGCCATGCACTGACTCCTATAGGTTGTTTCTAGAGCAATAACATTATGCCTTTTCCCATTTTAAGGGAGACAGTGTGGTAGATTGGAGAGAACACAGTTTGGGGAGTCAAGGCACTCAAGTTCTGATATTGGTCTGTCATTATACTTAATATTGGTTAGAATATTTAACCTTATTGTGCTTCAGGTTCTATTGGCTAAACAACGAAATCGGGTTGGAAGGACTTTCTGGTACCTTTCAGTCATTGGGTTTGTTTTTCTTGAGGAAAATTCTCTTTATTTTTCTATTTATAGGGAATTTCTTATTGAAATGTATTTAATGCACACTCTTCTGAATTTCTGAGAAAATTCATGGTTGACAGTGCTGTGGAGGGTGAGAGCCCCATTTGGGATGGAGTTCTGTTCAGACAAGTAGTTATCTGAGATAAAGCATTGATTTAATTGGTGGTTTTGTTTCAGGTGACCCAGGAGTGGGAACCCACCAAGTTGAGTCCTCCTTATTTACTGGTCCAGTTGTTTAGACAGAGGACACCATTCACTGGAACTCATATAGTGTCCATTTACAGAAATTTTATTTAAAAAGCTAGCAATATACTTTTATTACACTTGAGAGTATTACTCTCCAACATTATTTCTTTTTATTTAGAAACTTAATATATTTTATAATTAGTACCCAAACTCTACACCTTAAAAGTTTCTTAAAAATATGGATTGGCCATATTTTTATAATGATTTTAACATTTGAAGAATATGTGCACAACTGAATGAGTTTGCTTAATACAGAAAATACTATATTCTGAAAATACTGTATGTTGCTTTGGAACATATAATCAGGTCTTACTTTCTAAATATATATTCTCATGTTCTTAATTTTCAGAAAGAAATTATCCTGTTATCTTGTTATTTTAGAAATAAAAATTATGCTGAGGTAGATGATCTCATAAGATGTTTCATTGTTTAAAAATGTGAGCAGGTATGGAAAAATCCAGGTTAGTGCCCATGTGTTAGGAAGTTTTGGCCTGAGTAAAAAGATATGTCAAGAAAATATCACTTCAATATTCTACAGGTGGTTAGAGAAAAGAATTGAACTGGAATCTTCTCTTGGTCAGAGGCTGCGAATAATGTTGACCTAGCATTGGCTGTGTACAACTCGTGAGTCCCACATCTGTATGATGTTGACCCTTGTCAAGAATTTCTTTTGATGATTCCCATGGGAATTATTTGGATAACAGAGTAAAAAGAGATGGGGCAGAATTTTCAGCACATTTAAAAGTTATCCTAGTATGAATTGGGCTTTAAATGACTCCTTTGGTCAAAAAGGAAAGTTAGATGCATGTGAGCGGAAAAGGGACAAATTTTTGCTGTTTGTATATTTGGTTGTATCAACTTTTGGCTCTACTTGGTTCATACTTTCAAAGCTAAAATATGAATTTCCTAAAAATAAATTATCCAAAAATAATAATGTTGGTCTTCTCTGTAGGGTTGGATGTATCTGAGTTGGCTTGGTTGGTTGGAACATGGCCACTAATGCAGCAATAGGTCCCACATCGCAGTGAACTATATAGTGTTGCACATGTATTCTGTACACTTTGTCCTAGCCAGTCATTCCACTGATATGTGGATCCAAGAGAAGCCATCACAGAAAGTGCAGGTGGATTAGCATATATCTATCACCATTGTGAAAAAATGAAACTAAATACCTTACCAGTGACAGGTGAGCCATTAAAATCTTTAATTGATTGCCTGTAACGTGTAAGGAATTGTGAAGTTAGAGAATTATTGGCTTTAAACACTGCCCTCAAGGAACTCACAGGCAACTAGTCAAGCAATTGGAATATATACACATATACACATGAATTTGTAATATGTTATAGGAAAATGACAAATGACTGCTTGAAATTAGCAGATAATGCATTATAAGTATTCAGGAAAAGGGGATTCCTTTCAACCGTAACAATCACTTGTTTTTCCACTCTTGCTTTTGCAAATTCTGCTGTTAAAAATTTAAAGGAAGGGAAGAAAAATATTTAGTTAGCTCTTATAGTTGGTTAGAGACTGTGGAAAGTGCTTTTATGCCATTTTACTTAGCATTTTACTTAACAACCCTTCAAGGTAGATGAGGTAGATTTATCCTTGCTTTGAGAGAGGAGGATAGTAAGATTCAGAGATAATTAAGAAACTTGCTTTAGTCACACAGGGAGTGAGAATTTAAGCATGTTTTAACTGAAAACCAGTACTATTTCAACTATGCCATAGCTTCTAGCAGTATGTGCAGGAAAACGCAAAAGTGCCTAGATTTGGGCAAATCTCCAGAAACACTTCCATCTTGATCCATAGTTGCACTGCCAAGTGAGGATGACAGACCCTTTTGCAAGTAGAGGGAGTGAGTCTGGAGTGGAGAAAGTGTCCAAAGAGAACACAGCTGCAGGATAAGGTGTCCTACACCAGTCTTTGAAAAGCAGATATTGGTGATAAGTAAGGATACAGAAGGAGAGAGATGCTACCCGTACTCTCAGAGATATTATTGCAATAGGTTGAAGATTCAGCGGGAGATGAGAAAATGGAAGGAATCAAATGACGACTTCTATCTCATCAGGCTTTGCCATGAGGGGAAGGAAAGAAAGGAACATGCAAATAAAAGAATCAAGGGAAGAACAATACTTTAAGTGTCAAATTTCTCAGTTTTGAAATTGCCTGTCACACATATATAACATAGGAGGTTAAGCGTTTGTGAACATGGTTGAGAGATAGTTATTGGATGTGATGAAGAGCTGACCAAGGTTACGTGACTGGACAGTTTTAATTTCAAGTTGAATGTTCAGCTATATATTAACCTGCCCTTTGGCTCTTTTTATTTGTTGTGCCTAAAAGCATTGAGTCACACAAAAGAAACTTACATGAAGTAAAGTCAAAGACTGGAGCTAATCCTGGGTTAACGATGAAGTGCTTAAATAAGGGTGAAAATGTTTAATACATGGAAAACATAAGACAAAAATCTTTTAAAAATCATTAATGTAAAATACAACCATTTTGGTTCTTACTTTTGTTTTGCCTAACAACCATATGCCATGATCAAACGGATTTCTAATTTGGAAAAAATGTTCTAAATGAAAAAAAAAAAAAAAGTGGCCTTGACTGTTTAGGGTAGAATGTTGAGTCTATTTTGGTTATCATGATTCAGTAAAAGCTATTAAACCCACAGACTCTGCTAGTCTGTAATAGAGGAATTCCTTGTCCCTGTTCTTTCTCCAACATTGGAATCAGAGGATAACCATACTCTAGATTCTATTTATTCTGGCACAACTTAGTTCATTGGATTTGTTTCCAATTTAAATGATATTTTTGCCAGGTGAAGTTGGTAATGAAAAGGAATTTTAAAATATGTATTTAATTCAGTGAGATGCTTTTCACATATTTAGCTATCATTTAGAAATTACATTCATGATAGGATGGATAAATATTTTAAGTTGCCAAATTTATTTTTATAGTTGAAATTAGCCCAAATTACCAACTTAAGTTGGATTGCAACAAACCAGTTCAGGGTTTCCATGGAAACATGATTTCATCCCATCTATGAAAACCATTTTGTGTTTTCTCCTTTATCATGGAACTTGAAATTCTGCAATGTTTTTCCTGTGATTCCTGCTCCAAGAAAAAGAAAACAGGTTTCCAATTATACAAATATTCACATTTAGCTTATTAAAGTCTAACTCCAAGGGACATTTTAATTTAGAGAGATAGACAATGGATATAGCCTAAAGTCTTTCCTATTTAGGTACCACTTTGTGTTTTTGTTATTTTTGTTTTTATTTTTAAATACTTGGGTCACCCTGCAGTCGCAATTGTTCTTAGCTATGTTAAATTCATACTTCTAATATCCCTATTATTTGGTGTTTAGCTGATTTAGAAATCTTCAGTGAAAGAGCTGTAACATTCTTCATTTTTACTTTCTCCCATGCCTGGCACAAATAGGTTCTCAGTAAATATTCATTGAATAAATGATGCATCTGACATTTGTGTGCCCTCTGTGGGCTTGGCACTGTTAAGGGCTCTGTAGTACACACACACACACACACACAAATATATATAATATACTGTTTTTTCTGTAAAGGAGTGCTCTACTGAGGGAAAATAATGAAATGTGTGTGCTTGATACTTACTATTTAACCTCATATACACCAGAGTTTACTATTTCGTTTAATCTTTACAACAATCATTGAAGGGTCAGTGAATTACACTGACGTTTTCAGATGAAGCTACTGTGCTAAGCAAGGCTAGGTAAGTCACCCATGAGAGTGATTGTTGGGCCAAGGTTTCAATACCAGCCCAGCATTGGCAAGTACACTTGCTAATTGGAGAGACAAGTCCCTCCACACAAAGCAATTAGTGAACTAGGAGGTATTATTGTCTGTGAGGAGTTCAGACAAGGAAAGGTTATGTGGATGAGGGTAATCATGGATAATGTAAATGAAAATGTCACTACATAATGAGCTCTATACCATATACTAATCAATACTACATATTTGTATTTTATCTATTGAAATAAAATGTCTTGGCTTTTGGATTTGTTTATTAAATGTGTATAATTTTTTTAAAAAAGAAGACTATGAAATGGCATAAAGATACTTTTGTCATAGAAACAACCAAAGGAATACATGCATACTGATTTATCATAGAGTCACAGAATATCAGATTGGTCAGTCCTCTACTTTTTAATAGAAAGGAAAACTGAGTCTAAGATAGCAGTCACACCTAATTTTTTCTTTCTCTCTTGCTTAAATTCATATGGTGGCAGAATCAGGCAAAACTCAGTCTTCCAACATCCAGTCTAATATTCTTTAAGTTGTGTAATGCTTTCATTCTTTCATTTGTAGCATAGGTACATATTAATGAATTAATGATTATAATAATTAATAATTATTTGTATAATAATACAAATAATTAATAATTAATTGTAAGAATTTTGAGTATATATCATTCTTTTTTTCATACTCCAATAAACTGTTATATAAACATGTTGTGGTAAAAACCATGCATTTCACATCCTTGTGCGAAATATTCTTAGAGATCACTGAGATGTTAAGTGCTGTATTAAGTGAGGTGAAAATGATGCTCCATATAAATTCATTACCGATTTTTCTGTGCCTTTTCCTTGGTTATATTTTGTTTCTTTGCTGACTCCACGCTATAAATTTTCCTAGGTTTTCTCTTGGGTTCCATGTAAGTGTTACGCACTTTTGTTTTTCATGTTTAGTTGTTTTCCTTGAAATGGAAAAGTTTCAAGTTTAGAAAGATAATTGTAAACATTCTTAAATGCTAAGTCCTTGTCAATATGTCATTATTCTAACACTAGAATTTCTCCTATAAACCTAGAATCCCTCAGAATAGGAATAGGTATTTTATTGGTAGCAAACCTATGCTATAAAATTTCTTATTAAGTAGTGTATATTCACAGTTAGAATAATATTCTTTGGGGAGGGGGCTGTGCTCTTGATTAGCAATTAACATTAAATAATATGTATCAATGGTGATTTCAGAATAGCAATCATAGAACCAGGATAATTCAAAATAGAAAAATGATGCAAACTTCAAAAATGAACCAAATTAGAGAGTACAAATCAATTGTACAAGGCTCCAAAGAACCATAATGCATTTCTAGGAAACCCTCTAGTGTATTGCATATACAATTTGAATATAAGAAATGTTAATGAAGTACTTAGCACTAATCTTACTTGCCCTTTTTTTTTAAATTTTTTAAAAATTTTTTTATTTTTAATTTTTTTTTTTTTTTGAGATGGAGTCTCTCACTCTAGCCCAGGCTGGAGTGCAGTGGCGTGATCTTGGTTCACTGCAAGCTCCACCTCCCAGGTTCACGACATTCTTCTGCCTCAGCCTCCCGAGCGCCTGGGACTACAGGCGCCTGCCACCACGCCCGGCTCATTATTTTTGTATTTTTAGTAGAGGTGGGGTTTCACCGTGTTAGCCAGGATGGTGTCGATCTCCTGACCTCGTGATCCGCCCACCTCGGCCTCCCAAAGTGTTGGGATTGCAGGTGTGAGCCACTGCGCCCGGCCGCCCTTCTTAGAATTAAGAATAATTTAGGAGCAAATGATTCAGGTTAGACCAAATTTCTTAAACTTTCCAGGAAATTTGAGTTGATACCATCTTTTTCTCCAGTGCCTATGTCACAATTTTACAATCTTTCAAACTCATCAAACTTGGTTAGAAAAATTTGAAAAATAATTACTCAACTCTTCCTTAGAATTGCTGACATATGCAATGCACAAATATTCATTGGGTTTTGATAAAAGTGTTATAGACTGACTTATTTTATTAATTAGCCTGGCTGAAATTCAACTGGTAACTAGGGACTGGTAGAAGGGGCAATTAAAAAATAAGTAGTTTGAATTTTTAGAGCCTGACCCAGTGAAATAGCATTTGTTTAAAAAAATGGTGACAATCACAGTAATTCAATATGTGTATCATACATTTGAGTGACATCTTCCTCCCTCCCCCAGTTTGGTAATTATTCTAGAAACACTGCAAATCAGATGAGTTCTTTTTTTGCCTTTCGTTTTGCTTTGTTTTGAATTGAGGTAAATAATTCAATATAGGACTTTCCTGCCTGCCACGGCTGTTTACATTACTACCCTTCATGCTCTGTGAGAATAATGCTGCTATTGACCACACCTAAGAACAGGTTAGAATATTTCTGACATTTTTTTTAGTAACTCTAACTATTAAAAAGGTCTAAGAGAAAAACAGGACTAACTGGGTTAATTTTTTTCTAATTCATTTTAGAAACAAACTAGAAATAAAAAAATTGTATTCAGAATACAAATTCCTTGGTGACTATGTGCATTACAAATATTTTCTCCCACTGGGAGGCTTAT
>NW_012118599.1:820363-825828 GCF_000951035.1 Colobus angolensis palliatus
ATATATATTTATAAATAAAAATGTATATATAGAATTCTCTCTACATAAAGCTTATATATCCATTTGAATACTTAAGGACTTAAAGGAAACACAACCTCCTTGCTATTGTCACATTTTAAAAAATACATTTTTTAAAATGGTGAATATCATCTAATGTCCTGTCCATGTTCAGTTTTCTCTGATTGACTCAAAAATATCTATTTATATTCAGTGGTTTAAATTAGGATCTCAACAAAGTCCACAATTGCATGTGATCGATGTCTCTTGTTTCCATACCCTTGTCATACCATTCATTTATTGAATAATTTTAGAATTTCTAGATTTCACTGATTTTGTCCTCTTGGTATCATATGACACAGTACTGAATTTCTTTTATTTAGGTAGCTATAGAGACTTGAGTAGATTCAAGTTTTACTTTTTATTAGCAAAAACAATTCACAGAAGAGGGTGATGTGCTCCTCCTATTATATCTTGTTTGGACGAATATATGTCTTATTCTACTTTAATGATGTTAAGGAAGATTAGTGGGTTCATATGTAGTACAGCCTAATGCATCTGTCATAAATTTTCTCTCTAACCTTCCAACTAATAATATTAGCAGCCACTGGTAGCCCTTGCCTAGATTTATTATTCATTAGGGGTTGAAAAACATGAATTTTGAATTCTGTTACTCTATAATTTATTAATTGTTTCTCTATCATGTTTTGTTACCTTGAAATATCATACATGTAGGAAAAGTAGGATAAATGTTTATTCTCTTACTTGTGCCCATTTATTAGCAACCTTCAAAGGTGACCCATCATGTTTTCTTATATTTGTCATTGTAAGCTCATATGTAGTTCAAGCTATTTAAATTATTCTTTTTTTTATAATTATACTTTAAGTTCGGGGGTACATGTGCAGAATGTGCAGGTTTGTTACATAGGTTTACACATGCCATGGTGGTTTGCTGCACCCATCAAACCGTCATCTGCATTAGGTATTTCTCCTAATGCTACCCCTCCTCCAGCCCCCCACTGCCCAACAGGCCCCAGTGTGTGACGCCCCCACCGAGTCCACATGCTGTCATTGTTCAACTCCCAATTATGAGTGAGAACATGCGGTGTTTGGTTTTCTGTTCTTGTGTTAGTTTGCTGAGAATGATGGTTTCCAGCTTCATCCATGTCCCTGCACAGGATATGAACTCATCCTTTTTTATGACTGCATAGTATTCCATGGTGTATATGTGCCACATTTTCTTAATCCAGTCTATCATTGATGGACATTTAGGTTGATTCCAAGTCTTTGCTATTGTGAACAGTGCCACAATAAACATACGTGTGGATGAGTCTTTATAGTAGAATGATTTATAATCCTTTGGGTATATACCCAGTAATGGGATTGCTGTGTCAAATGGTATTTCTAGTTCTAGATCCTTGAGGAATCACCACACTGTCTTCTCCAATAGCTGAACTTATTTACACTCCCACCAACAGTGTAAAAGCGTTCCTATTTCTCTACATCCTCTCCAGCATCTGTTGTTTCCTGACTTTTTAATGATTGTCATTCTAACTGGAGTGTGATGGTATCTCGTTGTGGCTTTGATTTACATTTCTCTAAAGACCAGTGATGATGAGCTTTTTTCATATGGTTGTTGATTGCATAAGTGTCTTCTTTTGAGAAGTGTCTGGTCACATCCTTTGCCCACTTTTTGATGGGGTTGCTTGTTTTTTCCTTGTAAATTTGTTTATGTTCTTTGTAGATTCTGGATATTAGCCCTTTGTCAGATGGATAGATTGCAAAAATTTTCTCCCATTCTGTAGGCTGCGTGTTCATTCTAATGATGGTTTCTTCTGCTGTGCAGAAGCTCTTTAGTTTAATTAGATCCCATTTGTCAATTTTGGCTATTGTTGCCGTTGCTTTTAGTGTTTTAGTCATAAAGGCTTTGCCCATGCCTATGTCCTGAATGGTATTGCCAAGGTTTTCTTCTAGCGTTTTTATTGTTTTAGGTCTTACTTTTAAGTCTTTAATCCATCTTGAGTTAATTTTTGTATTAGGTGTAAGGAATGGATCCAGTTTCAGCTTTCTGCATATGGCTAGCCAGTTTTCTAAACACCATTTATTAAATAAGGACTCCTTTCCCTGTTGCTTGTTTGTGTCAGGTTTGTCAAAGATAAGATGGTTGTAGATGTGTGGTGTTATTTCTGAGGCCTCTGTTCTGTTCCATTGGTCTGCATACCTGTTTTGGTACCAGTACCATGCTGTTTTGATTACTGTAGCCTTGTAGTGTAATTTGAAGTCAGGTAGCATGATGCCTCCAGCTTTGTTCTTTTTACTTTAGGATTGTCTTAGCAATGCAGGCTCTTTTTTGGTTTCCATATGAAACCAAATTGTGTTTTCCACTGATCCCACAGAAATACAAACTACCATCAGAGAATACTATAAACACCTCTACACAAATAAACTAGAAAGTGTAGAATAAATGGATTCTAATTCTGTGAAGAAAGTCAGTGGTAGCTTGGTGGGGACAGCATTGAATCTATAAATTACTTTGGGCAGTATGGCCATTTTCACGATATTGATTCTTCCTATCCATGAGCAGGGAACATTTTTCCATTTGTTGTGTCCTCTTTTATTTCCTTGAGTAGTGGTTTGTAGTTCTCCTTGAAGAATCCTTCACATCCCTTGTAAGATGTATTCCTAGGTGTTTTATTCTCTTTGTAGCAATTGTGAATGGGAATTCACTCATGATTTGGCTTTCTGTTTGTCTATTATTGGTGTACAGGAATGCTTGTGGTTTTTGTACATAGATTTTGTATCCTGAGACTGTTGAAGTTGCTTATCAGCTTAAGGAGATTTTGGGCTGAGACAATGGGGTTTTCTAAATATACAATTGTGTCATCTTTCTAAATATATAATCATGTCATCTATTTGAATACCCTTTATTTTTTTCTCTTACTTGATTGCCCTGACCAGAAGTTCCAATACTATGTTAAATAGGAGTGGTGAGAGAGGGCATCCTTGTCTTGTGCCGGTTTTCAAAGGGAATGCTTCCAGTTTTTACCCATTCAGTATAACATTGGCTGTGGGTTTGTCATAAATAGCTCTTATTATTTTGAGATATGTTCCATTGATACCTGGCTTATGGAGAGTTTTTAGCATGAAGGGGTGTTGAATTTTGTCAAAGGCCTTTTCTGCATCTACTGAGATAATCATGTGATTTTTCTCATTAATGCTGTTTATGTGATGGATTATGTTTGTTGATTTGCATATGTTGAACCAGCCTTGCATCCCAGGGATGAACCCGACTTGATCATGGTGGACAATCTTTTTGATGTGCTGCTGGATTCGATTTGCCAGTATTTTATTGAGGATTTTTGTATCGATGTTCATCAGGGATAGCCTGAAATTTTCTTTTTTTGTTGTGCCTCTGCCAGGTTTTGGTATCAGGATGATGTTGGCCTCATAAAATGAGTTAGGGAGGATTCCCTCTTTTTCCATTGTTTGGAATAATTTCAGAAGAAAGGTACCTGCTCCTCTTTGTACCTCTGGCAGAATTCGGTTGTGAATCCATCTGGTCCTGGACTTTTCTTGTTGGTAGGCTATTAATTACTGCCTCAATTTCAGAACTTGTTATTGGTCTATTCAGGGACTCGACTTCTTCCTGGTTTAGACGTGGGATGGTGTTAGTGTCCAGTAATTTATCCATTTATTCTACACTTTCTAGTTTATTTGTGTAGAGGTGTTTATAGTATTCTCTGATGGTAGTTTGTATTTCTGTGGGATCAGTGGTGATATAACCTATATTACATTTTATTGCATCTATTTGATTCTTCTCTCTTTTCTTCTTTATTAGTCTGGTTAGCAGTCTATCTATTTTGTTGATCTTTTCAAAAATACAGCTCCTGGATTCATGGATTTTTTGAAGGGTTTTTCCTATCTCTGTCTCCTTCAGTTTTGCTCTGATCTAAGTTATTTCTTATCTTCTGCTAGCTTTTGAATTTGTTTGCTGTTGCTTCTCTAGTTCTTTTAATTTTGATGTTAGGGTGTCAATTTTAGATCTTTCCCGCTTTCTCTTGTGGGCATTTAGTGCTATAAATTTCCCTCTGCACACTGATTTAAATGTGTCCCAGAGATTTTGGTATGTTGTGTCTTTGTTGTCATTGATTTCAAAGAACGTCTTTATTTCTGTCTTCATTTTGTTATCCAGTAGTCATTCAGGAGTAGGTTGTTCAGTTTCCGTGTAGTTGTGCAGTGTTGAGTGAGTTTCTTAATCCTGAGTTCCATTTTGATTCCACTCTGGTCTGAGAGACTGTTTGTTATGATTTTCATTCTTTTGCATTTGCTGAGGAGTGTTTTATTTTCAATTATGTGGTCAATTCTAGAATAAGTGTGATGTGGTGCTGATTAGAATATATATATTAGAATCTATATATATACAATATATATCTAATATATATTAGGATCTATAGAATTATATATATATAGAATACATATGTATCCTAATCAGCACCACATCACACTTTTTCTAGAACTGTTTTTGCAGTGGCTGCTACCAGTTTTTCCTCTCCATGTTTAGTGCTTCCTTCAGGAGCTCTTGTAAGGCAGGCCTGGTGGTGGTAAAATCTCTGAGCATTTGCTTGTCTGTAAATATACATATTTCATTGAGTTGGGGTGGAGATTTCTGTAGATGTCTATTTAGGTCCACTTGGTCCAGAGCTGAGTTCAAGTCCTGAATATCCTTGTAAATTTTCTGTCTTGTTGATCTGTCTAATACTGACAGTGGGATTTTAAAGACTCTGATTATTACTGTGTGGGAGTCTAAGTCTCTTGGTAGGTCTCCAATAACTTGCTTTATGAATCTGGGTGCTCCTGTATTAGGTGCCTATATATTTAGGGTAGTTAGCTCTTCTTGTTGCATGGATCCCTTTATCATTATGTAATGCCCTTCTTTATCTCTTTGATCTTTGTTGGTTTAAAGTCTATTTCATCAAAGACTAGGATTGCAACCCCTGCCTTTTTTTTGTTTCCACTTGCTTGGTAGATATTCCCCCATCCTTTTATTTTGAGCCTATGTGTGTCTTTGCACATTAGTTGGGTCTCCTGAATACAGCACACTGATGGGTCTTGACTCTTTATCCAATTTGCCAGTCTGTGTCTTTTAACTGGGGCAGTTAGCCCATTTACATTGAAGGTTCATACTCTGATGTGTTAATTTGATCCTGTCATTATAATGCTGACTGCTTATTTTGCCTGTTAGTTGATGCAGTTTCTTCATAGTGATGATCATCTTTACAATGTGGTTTGTTTTTGCAGTGGCTGCTACCAGTTTTTTCTCTCCATGTTTAGTGTTTCCTTCTGGAGCTCTTGTAAGGCAGGCCTGGTGGTGGTAAAATCTCTCAGCATTTGCTTGTCTGTAAAGGATTTTATTTCTCCTTCACTTATGAAGCTTAGTTTGGCTGGATATGAAATTCTGGGTTGAAAAT
>NW_012118599.1:826148-831977 GCF_000951035.1 Colobus angolensis palliatus
CCCCACTCTCTTCTGGCTTGTGGGGTTTCTGCCAAGAGATCCACTGTTAGTCTGATGGGCTTCCATTTGTGGGTAACCCGACCTTTCTCTCTGACTGCCCTTAACATTTTTCCCTTCATTTCAACCTTGGTGAATCTGATGATTATGTGTCTTGGGGTTGCTCTTCTCAAGGAGTATGTTTGTGGTGTTCTCTGTATTTTCTGAATTTGAATGTTGGCCTGTTTTGCTAGGTTGGGAACGTTCTCCTGGAAAATATCCTGAAGAGTGTTTTCCAACTTGGTTCCATTCTCCCTGTCACTTTCAGGTATGCCAATCAAACATAGATTTGGTCTTTACACATAGTCCCATATTTCTTGGAGGCTTTGTTCATTTCTTTTCATTCTTTTTTCTCTAATCTTGTCTTCTCATTTCATTTCATTAAGTTGATCTTCAGTCTCTGATATCCTTTCTTCCTCTTGATGAATTTGGCTATCGATACTTGTGTATGCTTCATGAAGTTCTTGTCCTGTGTTTTTCAGGTCCATCAAGTCATTTATGTTCTTCTCTAAACTGGTTATTCTAGTTATCAATTCATCTAACATCTTTTCAAGGTTCTTAGCTTCCTCACATTGGGTTAGAACATGCTCCTTTAGCTCTAAGGAGGTTATTACCCACCTTCTGAAGCCTATTTCTGGCAATTCATCAAACTTATTCTCTGTCTAGTTTTGTTCCCTGGCTGGTGAGGAGTTGTGATCCTTTGGAGGAGAAGCAGCATTCTGGTTTTTGGAATTTTCAGCCCTTTTGCGCTAGTTTCTCCCCATCTTCATGGATTTATCTACCTTTGGTCTTTGATGTTGGTAACGTTTGGAGGAGATCCCTGAATGGGTATCCTTTTTGTTGATGTTGATACTATTCCTTTCTGCTTGTTAGTTTTCCTTCTAACAGTCAGGTCCCTCTGCTGTAGGTCTGCTGGAGTTTGCTGTAGGTTCACTCAGACCCTGTTTGCCTGAGTATCACCAGTGGATGCTACAGAACAGCAAAAATTGCTGCCTGTTCCTTCCTCTGGAAGTTTCATCCCATAGCGGCATCTGCCAGATACCAGCCAGAGTTCTCTTGTATAAAGTGTCTGTCAGCCCCTACTGGGAGGTGTCTCCCAGTCAGGAGATACAGGGGTCAGCGACCCACTGTGGAGGCAGTCTGTTCCTTATCAGAGCTTGTAGGCTGTGCTGGGAGATTTGCTGCTGTCTTCAGAGCTGTCAGGTAGGGGCGTTCATGTCTGTTAAAGTTATGCCCACAGCCACCCCTTCCCCATGGTGCTCTGTCATAGGGAGATGGGAGTTTTATCTGTCAGACCCTGGCTGCTGCGGTTGCTGCCTTGTTTTTTCAGAGATGCCCTGCCCAGAGAGGAGGAATCTAGAGAGGCAGTCTGGCAGCAATGGCCTTGCTGAGCTGCGGTGGGCTCCACCCAGTTTGAACTTCCCTCTGGCGTTGTTTACACTATGTATGTTAAACCGCCTACTCAAGTCTCAGCAATGTTGTACGTCCCTCCCCCGACCAAGCTCAAGTGTCTCAAGTCGACCTCAGACTGCTGTCCTAGCAGCAAGAATTTCAAGTCAGTGAATCTGAGTTTGCTGGGCTCCACCGGGGTGCCACCCACTGAACCAGACTTCTTGGTTCCCTGGTTTCCGCCCCCTTTCCAGGGGAGTGAATGATTCTGTCTCGCTGGTGTTCCAGGTGCCACTAGGGCATTAAAAAAAAATACAAACTCCGCAGCTGGCTGGGTGTCTGCCCAAATGGCCACCCAGTTTTGTGCTTGAAACCTGGTGGCATAGGCACCAGAGGGAATCTCATGGTTTGCTGGTTGCAAAGACTGTGGGTAAAGTGCAGTGTCTGGGCCAGAGTGCACTGTTCCTCTCAGTACAGTCTCTCATGACTTCCCTTGGCTCGGGGAGGGATATCCCCCAACTCTTTGTACTTCTCAGGTGAGGTGATGTCCAACCCTGCTTTAGCTCACCCTCTGTGGGCTGTACCCACTGTCTAACCAGTCCGAATGAGATGAACCGGGTACCTCTGTTGGAAATGCAGAAATCACCCACCTTCTGTGTTGATCTTGCTGGGAGCTGCAGACCGGAGCTGTTCCTATTCGGCCATCTTGCCAGCAAATTAAATAATCAAATGATTTCATCTTTAGTCAATGGAAGCCTTTCAGATTGGCTCTTGGGTCCCATTGATCTAATCCCAGTAGATTTTGAGGGTTTTCTTGTTTTCAGAATGACAAGATATCTGTCTTATGTCTCACATGCCCCAGATCTGGAATCTGCTATTTTTCCAAAGAGCTTTGGTTCCTTTTAATAGAAAATGATATTTAGAAACCACAATTGGGGTGCTCGAGTTACTTATTGATGATTTTATTCATATCACTTAATGTCTCAAAAAGTGCTCATTTCCATTCATTTCCTTTCACTGACTCCTCGTTTGTCTATGCCATGTATTATGATTTACTATCCTGTATTATTAAACCTAGGATATGTCAACACTGTATTTTCTAAGTAGGCAAATTAGGCACATCAAGGACTGGAACTCACATCACTTGACTTGCTATCCAGAATTCTTTTTGATGTATCATGAATGAATCGGAAGGTTAGATAGTTGGAGAAAAATTTCGACCTGAGTTAGAAATTTAAAGTTTTATTAGTTTTCCATTTGGAAACCAGTGTCTTTACTTTTCTAATATTTTATTGTCAAAATTAAAGCTGAGTCAAGCAAAATAAGTTAGAAATTAGGCTAATGAATGTAATGTAAGAGGAATTTAGAGCTAGAGAAAAAGGCTGCATTTATAAGCACAGTTTAAAATCACTGATAGAATCCTGTGGCCTGTTTTCAGTGCATTTGCTGGCACAGGCAAATAAAATACACTGTACACCATTTCTTGGCTTGTAGTGGTCTCATTATGTAGACATGTATATTCTATTGTTGCTTGAATATTTAGAAGTTGCTGTGGCCAGATTAGATTTTTAAACTATTCCTACAAACTCCAGACAAGCAAGTTACTACAGTTCTCTCTTTCCTGTGTGGTTTTGACAGATATTATGTAATATAGTGTACAATCCAATCAAGAAATAATTCACCCACTCTGCAGTGTGAAAACAAACTCTGAAACTAGTAGTTTAAATTAGATGGGGATGTGATAGTAGTTGAGAGATCACTTAGTGGATACCACTGTAGACTAAGTGTGAGACGAGGAAGGCGTTACCAGTGGTATTAAATAAGGGGATGATAGAAGAGATGCTGGAAGTAGAAAAAGATCTAATTAAACCAACATTCATTGAGAGTCAGTGATTTGCCAAGTATGATTTGAGGCACTAATCATGCAGTGATGAAAGAGAATGGCAAAGTGGTCCTCCTTATGAGTTATCCATTAAATATAGGGGAGATAAGGAAGATGGATGTGTGGTCTTAGGTTTTTAGCTACAAAAATGGCTAGAAGCCAGGTCATTACTGTAGTGATAGGAAATGCTGATTTCCCCCTTTTTCTCCAGAAAAACAATACACAGTTTTATTAAGTAATTGACACATCTATGATGCCTTTCTCCCTGCATTTTTGGGGGTATACTCTTTAGTTACCTTTTCACATCACATTTTTTTTTTTTTTAAATATAACTTTCTTTGGAAAGAGTGAAAACTTCAGTCTTGATCATCTAGGTTGAAAGATAGATTAATCTTTCATCTGTACTATCCTTGATTAGGGTTAATCCAAATCAGTCTTTTAGGAGATTTCCTTTGATCCTGAACATTTTCAATTGGAAATGGATTATTATTCTGTTCTTGTCCTTCAAGCCAGGTATTCAAGTAATATTAAATAATATTCAGTAACCGAGGGAAGAGTAAACATTTTTATGAAACAACTCTAAAAATGAATGCTTTAGTTTCTCATTAATTTTTAGTAGACTAAAATGTGACAGTTATATTAAATAGTGGGTTGGCTATAAGTCTTTATGCTTCTTATTCAAGCATTTATTGTCATTTTAAAAATTGAAATGTATTTTTATCTGTAATTATGACAATAGCTTCTATTTATTAGGAGCTCACTAACTGTCAGACCCCTTTCTTTGTGGTTTCCATACTTTCACTTAGTTCTCATAGCCTTATGAGAAATTAATACATATAAAGACACATAAAAATGAATTCTTAAATTTTTTACAAGTTTTCCAGCATTTTGCCCTGCTAAATTCTATTCTGTTCCAATTGATACTTCCTCCTAATACCTTAATGTCAGAATTTAGAACACTATAGAAGTCTGTGTAAAAGAGCAGGGACCAGAATTTCAGCCTCTCCACCTTTTCCTGTTTTACAATTTAGTTCAAAGACAGAACCTTTAAATAAGCATGAGTTAGTGTCTCAAGAGTGGACTATATTTAGTCTTTACTTTTATTTAAAGTTTCATAACCAAGCATAGTAAGCAGATTTTGAGAGGGCATCTTTCCTGACAGTCCCTTATTTTGAAAACTTTTATTACATTCCTGGTGGCTCCTCATGCTAATTCCCATGACTCTCTGGTGATCCATTGAAAGATACATTCATTGTGAGGGGACAAGGAACTTGTTCTCATTTGTGTCCACTATTCTGAGAAATTTGCTCACAAATATTTATTTATTTATAAATATAATCTAGCAATGATGACACTGGAATATAATATATAACAAAATGGAAGAGATGTGAAAGGCAAAAGAGGACATTAATAGATCAATTGCTCTCTTGATTTCCTACATCTTAAAATGAAATAATAATAATAATTATTTTTTGAGACCGTGTTTCGTTCTTGTTGCCCAGGCTGCAGTGCAATGGCGCAATTTTGGTTCACCACAACCTTCACCTCCAGGGTTCAAGCGATTCTCCTGCCTCGGCATCCTGAGTAGCTGGGATTACAGGCATGCGCCACCACGCTGGCTAATTTTTTCTATTTTTAGTAAAGACAGGGTTTCTCCATGTTGGTTAGGCTGGTCTCAAACTCCCAACCTCAGGTGATCCGCCCAACTTGGCCTCCCAAAGTGCTGGGATGACAGGCGTGAGCCACCGCACCCGGCCAAAATGAAATAATTCTTGCGTTTTTATGGAGCACTTTAGTTTTCAAAGTGAGATGACCGACTTAGTATGAAAAGCAGATCTTGATGCACCCATGCTTAAAACCCTTTAATAGACAAGCTTTGCATTTAGGAAAAACAATTCTAAACTGAACATAATGTTTGTGAATCATGCTACTTTACTTTAGTCCCTGTCATTCTTCCTCTTGCTCTCACACGCATAACTCACCGACTTTTCTGTTCCTGGAACTAACCAAACTTACTCCATCAAAGGAATGGAAAGCTTGTCCCGAGGTCCAATCAAGTGTGGCTCCTTCATGTTGCTTAAGTGTCAGCTCAAGTGTTACCTTTTCAGAGAGGCCCTCTTTGACCTCCAAATCTAACGGAGCCCTTCCTCTCCTCCTGGCCTCAAGTGATACATTACTGTTTTCATTATACACTTATCAGTATCTGAAATTATCTTATGTATTTTTTTAGTCTGTGGCACAAACTGCATGGAAGCAGATTCCTTGTTTAGTTTTATCGCCTCTGAATTCCCAGCACCTAAAGAGTATCTGTCACATAGTAGGCACTTAATAAATGTTTGTTGTTGAATGAATGTAATGGAAAGGACTCTGGAGTCAGCAAACTTGGTTTTTGAGTCTGTTGCTTTTGAGTACATGCAGGAGGCAAACCATATGACCCAATCAGGCCTTATTCTCTCAACATTCTCAAGATTAAATAAACCAAAGTTTTCTCAAAGCAGTTTTAAAAGTATAATTTTTTTTTT
>NW_012118599.1:837462-844209 GCF_000951035.1 Colobus angolensis palliatus
GCCATCTTGCTCCGCCCCCTCCTAAAAGTATAAATTTTAATTATCACAACAATCCTTTGGTGACAGATAATATGAATCATTGTTTTCATAGTTGAAAGGCAGATACAGATTACCAAGTTTACCTCTCTTTTTCCTAAGCATTAGAAAACCACTAAGAAGGATGTTCTTTAAGTTATAGTTAGTTTATGGCAGTGTTAACTCTATAACCTGGATTTGTTGATGTCTATTTAGCCTTCTATACATTCCATATTAACAGGTGAGCTCAGTTTAAATTCCTACATTCTGGTAAAAATAATTTCTTCTTTTTCTGTCACCCATTAAGAATGATTTATGTACCATTGAAAGGTTGATTTAAAAAAACAGAATTCCATGTTTGAGAAGGTAGCATATATATCAATATTCTTTACAGTCTAATTCACTAGAAGTGAGGCAAGTAACTAAGGACTGTCTGCTGTTAAGGATGTAAGCATCATGTAGTGGAGACCCTGAAACTGTAATAGTTACCATCACAAGCAGGCTTTAAGCAGTTCTGGGTACAAGTTAGACCCAATTCTGCAGGTGAATTGAAGCACTGTACCTCTGTCTCTGTGGTAGCATTTCTCACAAGGTTTTGTGGGAAGATCTGGAAAGGGAAAGATTCAACATCTATGCCCAGGATCTCTGACTTCAAATATCATCCTAGTCCTTCTACATCTGTAGAGCCACTTTCAGTTAATAAAAAAGAAAACTCCTGTTTTAATTAGTAGTCTCATTCTTGAGGGAAACCATTATTTTCCGTCGTAGTTCACTCCTGACACCATAGTTATTCCAAATTCCTATCAAGACAAATGTTAAGCATACATATTCTAAAGCTTTTGGAAAAGTAGAATTTAGGCAAAGTGTCTAATGATCCATTTAATTTCTTACTGAGAAGGAAGATGAGCTATGATATAGTATTTCCAAATGACATGTGAAATAGACCTGAAAGCATGGCCTCCTTATTCTGCCTTTCACTTTTTGTTTCTTAACATAAAAGACTTTTTGTTTACTTAGTATGCCATTCATTGGTCTACAGACTGTGCTGCAGGCCTTGTTGGCCTGTATTCCTTTTTTCTTATTTTAATTGTTATTTATGTGAGGTTAAGCAGTTTTACCCCAGCTTTCTGAGGTATGACTGACAAATAAAAATTGTATATATTTTAGGTTGATAACATGATGTGATATAAGTATACATTATGAAATGATTACCACAATCAAGCTAACTAGCATATTAATTACCTCATTAGTTATCTTTCTTTTTTGTGGTAAGGAAACTTGAGATCTATTCCCTCAGCAAATTTCAAGTATAAAATAAATTATTATCTGTAGTTACCATGCTGTACATTAGGTCTCCAGAATGTATTCATCATATATATCAAAATTTGCACCCTTTGACCAACATCTCCTCTCTGCCTCTTCCCCAGCCTGGGTTAATCAACATTCTACTCTCTGTTTCTGAGTTTGACTTTAATTTTTTAGATTTCAACATGCGATCATGCAGTATTTGTCTTTCTGTGTATGGCTTATTTCACTTAGCTCACTGTCCTCCAGGTTTATCCATGTTGTTGCAAATGGTAGGATTTTCTTTTTTTGTAAGTCTAGATAGTATTCGCTTCTGTGTGAGAGTGTGTGTATGTGTACACACACCCCAGTTTCTTTATTCATTCTTCAGTCGATGAACACTTAGGATGTTTCCATAGCTTGGCTACTGTAAATAATGCTGCATTGAATATGGGACTGTAGATACTTCTTTGAGATAGTGATTTTATTTCCTTTGGAAATATATCCAGTAGTAGGATTGCTGGTTCATATGGTTGTCTTAATGCTGCAATGAATATGAGACAGCAGGTACCTATTTGAGATAGTGATTTTATTTCCTTTGGAAACATATCCAGTAGTAAAATTACTGGTTCATATAGTAGTTCTACTTTTAATTTTTTGAGGAACCTCTATACCGTTTTTCATAATGGCTGTACCAACAGTGTACAAGTATTCCCTTTTCTCCAGTCTTCACCCATGCTTGCTATCTTTTGGCTTTTTGATAATAGCCTTTTTGATAATAGCCTTGCTAACAGGTATGAAGTGGTGCCATTTTGATTTGCATTTCCCTGATAACTAGTGATGTAGTGATGTTGAACATCTTATATACTTGTTGACCATTTGTATGTCTTCTTTGGAAAATTGTCTATTCACGTCATTTGCCCATTCTTTAATCAGTTTTTTATTTGCTATTGAATTGTATGGGTTTCTTTTGTATTTTAGATACTAATTCTTTATCAGATATATGGTTTGCAGATATTTTCTTCCATTCTGTAGATTGCCTTTTTATTTCATCAATTGTTTCCTTTGCTGTGCATAAACTTATTAGTTTGATGTAGTCCCACTTGTTTATTTTTATCTTTGTTGTCTGTGCTTTTGTTGTCAAATCCAAAGAGTCATTGCCAAGACCAGTGTTATTAAGCTTTTCCCCTGTGTTTTCTTCTAGAAGTTTTGTGATTTCATGTCTTTTGTTTGTCTTTAATCCATTTTGAGTTAGTTTTTGTGTATGCTATAAGGGTCCAATTTCGTTCTTTTACACATGGATATCTAGTTTTCCCAGCACTATTTGTTGAAGAGACTATCCTTTCTTGACATTTTGTGGAAAATTAGCTATGTATGCGTGGATTTATTTCTTGGCCCTCTATCCTGTTCCAGTGGTTTGTGCAACTGTTTTTATGCCAGTACCATTGTTTTAATTACTATAGCTTTATAATATAACTTGAATCAGGAAGTGTGATGCCTCCAGTTTTGTTCTTCTTGTTTAAGATTGCTTTAGATATTTGGGTTTTTTGTGGTTCCATACAAATTTTAGGACTTAATTTTTTGATTTTTGTAAAAAATGCCATTGAGATATTGATAATGATTGAACTAAATTTATGGATCCCTTTGGGTGGTATGGACATTTGAACAATATTAATTCCTCCATTTCATGAATGTGGATATCTTTCCATTTATCAGTGTGAAGAATTGTATTTGTATCTTCTTCAATTTCTTTCATCAATGGTTTAGAGTGTGCAATGTACAGATATCTCACCTCCTTGGTCGAATTTATTCCTATTTTATTCCTTTTGATGCTATTGTAAATTATATTGCTTTCTTAATTTGTTTTAGGATTGTTCATTATTAAGACATAGAAATGGCAACTGAATTTTATGTGTTGATTTTGTATCCCACAAGTTTATTGAATTTATTTGTTTTAATACTTTCTTGGTAGAGTCTTTAAGGCCTTCTACAATAAGATTATGCCACATGCTAATAGAAACAGTCTTACTTCTTCCTTTCCAATTTGGATGCCTTTGTTTCTTTTTCTTGCCTAATTGGTTTGGCTAGGACTTCTGGTACTATGTTGTAGAGAAGTAGTGAGACTGGGCACCCTTGTTTTTTTCCTGATCTTAGAGGAAAAGCTTTCAGCTTTTAACCATTAGTATAATATTAGCTGTGGATTTGTCATATACGGCCTTTATTATGTTGAAGTTCATTCATTCCATACCTAATTTATTGAGTTTTTTAAAATTATAAAATGATGGTGAATTTTGTCAGATGCTTTTGTTTTGGTGTATATTTAGATGATCATATAATTTTATTCTTTGTTTTTAATGTGGTGTATCATGTTTATTGATTTACCTATGTTGGACCATCCTTGCATCTCAGGGATAAATCCCACTAGGTCATGCATATGACACTTTGAATGTACTGTTGAATTTAGTTTACTAGTAGGTTATTGAGAAATTTTACATCCATGTTCATCAGGGATATTGGCCTGTGATTTTTTTTTTTCTTGTAGTGTTTTGGTCTGGCTTTGTTATTAGGGTAAAGCCAGCCTCATAAATTGAGTTTGAAGTATTTTCTTTTCTTTAATATTTTGGAAGAGTTTGGGGAGAATTGCCATTAATTCTCCTTTTAAAGTCTAATAGAATTCATCATGAAGCTGTCTGGTTCTGGACCTTTCTTTGTTGGGAGGTTTTGTTTACTGATTTAATCTCTTTACTAGTTATAGGTCTGTTAGGATTTTGTATTTCATCATCATTCAGTTTTAGTAAGTTTTAAGTTTCTAGAAATTTATGTTATGCAGTTTGTTAGCATATAATTTTTATAGTAGTCTCATAATATTTTTGTGTCTCTGAAATATCATTTATAATGGCTCCTCTTTATAATTTTATTTATTTGAGTTGTCACTCTTTTTTTTTTCTTACTATTCTAAGTGAACTAAAATAGATATTAAAATACTCTTGGTTCATGCTGCTGGGGTCATAGTTCTGCCCCTCTTTACCTCCCCCACCACATTTGTTTCAGGAAGATAGAGAGACTGGGGTTCAGATCCTTAAAACCAGGGAGATACTATTCCTGATATTTTAGAAATTTCAGCACTATTTTTACTTTTGGGAAAAGAACAACAAAAGACAAAAGCTTTTAGCACCAAAATACACAAAGTGTGGCCTATGGACCAGAAGAATTAGCATCACCTGGCAGCTTGCTAGTTGTTTTAGTATGTTTTCTATTGCTTGTAAGAGAATACTCAAAACTGCATAATTTTAATGAAAAAAAATCATTTCTTATGAAGGCTGAGAAATCCAAGGTCAAGAGGCCACATCTGGTGGGGCCTCTATGCTTGAGGTGACTCTCTGCAGAGTCACAAGGCTGCAGAGGGCATAACATGATGAGGGGACTGAGCATGCTAGCTGAGGTCTCTCTTCCTTTTTTCATAAAGCCACCAGTCCCATTCCTATGCTAGTCCATTAATTTATTAATTTATTAATCCACTAATCTGTGAATGGATTAATCCATTCAAAAGGGCAGAGCCCTCATGACCCAATCATCTTTTAAAAGCCCTGCCTCTCAGTACTGCTGCATTAATGATTAAGTTTTAACATGAAACTTGGAGGGGACAAACATTCAAACCGTAGCCAAAATGAAGACCCTTCATCTACAAACTAAAGCTATGTAATCAGTATCTACATTTTAGTAAGGTCTCTAAGTGATTTTTATATACTTTAACATTTGAGAAATGGGAATGCTAATGGTCACCTGATTACTCTGAGTATCAAGGCTTTATAATTTTTTGCTTGTAGAAATTCTGAGTTATAGTACCCTATTTAGGGTTGCTAATGTACTTCTCTACCAAGGAAATAGGGACTTTTTTTCTTATTTATCATTTTGCATTGCCCCATACTAGAATTTATAAAACTTTGGTGCACATTAGCATATGAGGAGATTCATTTATTTATTTTTAAAGAATAGTTGGTCCCTTCCCCTACAGTCTGAAGCTACTGGATTAGGGTTAGGGCATCCATATGTTTAACACACTCCCTATTCAACTAAGTGTTAAAACTTGATAAGCCTAACTTCATTTGAAGAGTACATAAACATATGTATAATGAAATATTTATGAACCACACCAGTTTTAATGATTAAATAACATGGTAATAATATGCATTTAGTGTCCTTTTGTATCTTCTACTTTAATGATTGTCAATTTAAATTATAATAACATTAGGGAATTAACTTTACCCAAGAAATCTGAATGAATTACATATACATAGAAATACTGAGATTTTTTTGGTAGAGGAGCTTAATAATTTTGAGGCTTTTGGGAAGGAAGTTGGTGAAAATTTCTTAGGACATGTTGTTACCATAAAACAGCACATCCTGGTGATGACTCATTAAAAATGCCTCTCGGCTGGGCATGGTGGCTCACGCCTCTAATCCCAGCACTTTGGGATCATGAGGTCAAGAAATCAAGACCATCCTGGCCAAGATGGTGAAACCTAGTCTCTACTGAAAATACAAAAGTTAGCTGGGCATGGTGTCGTGTGCCTGCAGTCCCACCTAATCAGGAGGCTGAGGGAGGAGAATCACTTGAGCCTGGGAGGTGGAGGCTGCAGTGAGCTGATATAGCACCACTACAGTCCAGCCTGGTGACAGAGTGAGACTTCTTCTCAAAAAAAATTTAAAAGCCTCTTGTTGGTCCTTTAGAACTCTTTATGCAGAGGTGCTGGCCTAATTTGGAAATTGATAGTAATGGACTGATTTCCTTTCATTTATATATAAAATAAATTATACAGATATAACACAACTGGTTTAATTGCCTTAGATGAGTTCATATATCCGAACACTGACTTTGCAAACATAGCCTGTTTCTGTTGCCCAGGAAGTTTACTTGTGCCACTTTCAGGCAAAGGTTTCCTGGTTTCTAACACCATAGATTAGTTTTGCCTGTTTTGGGGCTTCATACAACTAGAAACATACTGTATGTATTCTTTTGTGTCTGGCTTCTTTTATTAAATACAATGTATTTTAAATTTATTCATGTTGTTTCCTATAACAGTTCATGATTTTTTGATTGCTGATTAGTATTTCCTTTTTAAAATTATTAAATTATTATTTTTTATTATGCTTTAAGTTCTGGATACATCAACAGAATGTACAGTTTTGTTACATAGGTATACATATGCCAGGGTGGTTTGCTGCACCCATCAACCCATCACCTACATTGGGAATATCTCTTAGTGTTATCCCTAGGCCCCCACCCCCCGACAGGCCCCAGTGTGTGATGTTCCCCTCCCTGTGTCCATGTGTTCTCATTGTTCAACTCCCACTTATGAGTGAGAACATGCGGTGTTTGGTTTTCAGTTCTTGGAATAGTTTGCCGAGAATGATGATTCCCAGCTTCATCCATGTCCCTGCAAAGGA
>NW_012118599.1:844729-857065 GCF_000951035.1 Colobus angolensis palliatus
TTTGCCCACTTTTTGATGGGGTTGTTTTTTCTTGTAAATTTGTTTAAGTTCTTTGTAGATTCTGGATATTAGCTCTTTGTCAGTTGCATAGATACATAGATTGCAACATTTTTCTCCCATTCTTATGGTAGTTTATTTTGCTATGCACAAGCTCTTTAGTTTAATTCGATCCCATTTGTCAATTTTAGTGTTTGTTGTCATTGCTTTTGGTATTTTAGACATGAAGTCTTTGCCCATGCCTATGTCCTGAATGGTATTGCCTAGGTTTTCTTCTAGGATTTTTATCGTTTAAGGTCTTTTGTTTAAGCCTTTAGTCTATCTTGCATTGATTTTTGTATAAGGTGTAAGGAAGGGATCCAGTTTCACTTTTCTGCATATGGCTAGCTAGTTTTCCTAACACCATTTATTAAATAGGGAATCTTTTCCCTGTTGCTTGTTTGTGTCAGGTTTGTCAAAGATAAGATGTTTGTAGATGTGTGGTTTTGTTTCCAAGGCCTCCATTGGTCTCTATATCTGTTTCGGTACCAGTACCATGCTGTTTTGGTTACTGTAGCCTTGTAGTACAGTTTGAAGTCAGGTAGCATGATGCCTCTAGCTTTGTTCTTTTTGCTTAGGATTGTCTTGGTTATGCGGGCTCTTTTTTGGTTCTATATGAAGTTAAAAGTAGTTTTTTCCAATTCTGTGAAGAAACCCAATGGGCAGTATGGCCATTTTCACGATATTGATTCTTCCTTTCCATGAGCATGGACTGTTTTCACTTGTTTGTGTCCTCTCTTACTTCCTTGAGCAGTGGTTTGTAGTACCTCTTAAAGAGGTCCTTCCCTTGTATTCCTCGGTATTTTATTTTGTTTGTAGCAATAGTGAATGGGAGTTCACTCTTCATTTGGCTCTCTGGTGGTTTTTTTGTTTTTGTTTTTGTTTTTTTTTTGAGATAGAGTCTTGCCCTGTTGTCCAATCTGGAGTCCAGTGGTGTGATCTCAGCTCACTGCAACCTCTGCTTCCCTGGTTCAGGCATTTTTCCTGCCTTAGCCTCCCCAGTAGCTGAGACTACAGGCAACTGCCACCACACCCAACTTTTTCTTGTTTTTTTGGTATTTTTAGTAGAGACAGGTTTCACCATGTAGTTCAGGCTGGTCTAGAACTCCTGACCTTGTGATCTGCCCACCTCCACCTCCCAGAGACCTAGGATTATTGACTGTCTGTTTGTCTGTTATTGGTGTATAGGAATGCTTGTGCTTTTTGGACATTGATTTTGTATCCTGAGAGTTTGCTGAAGTGCTCACCGGCTTAAGAAGATTTTGGGCTGAGATGATGGGATTTTCTAAATATACAGTCTTGTTATCTGCAAACTGAGACAATTTGACTTCCTCTCTTCCTATTTGAATACCCATTATTTCTTTCTCTTGCCTGACTGCCATGGCCAGAACTTCCAATACTATGTTGAATAGGAATGGTGAGAGAGGGCATCCTTGTCTTGTGTTGGTTTTCAGAGGGAATGCTTCCAGTTTTGCCTATTCAGTATGATATTGGCTGTGGGTTTGTCATAAATAGCTCTTATTATTTTGAGATATGTTCCATCGATACCTAGCTTATGGAGGGTTTTTAGCATGAAGGGATGTTGAATTTTGTTGAAGGCCTTTTCTGCACCTATTGAGATAATCATGTGGTTTTTGACATTGGTGCTGTTTATGTGATGAATTACATTTATTGATTTGCATATGTTGAACCAGACTTGCATCCCAGGGATGAACCTGACTTGATCGTGGTGGATAAAGTTTTTGATGTGCTACTGGATTCGGTTTGCCAGTATTTTATTGAGGATTTTTGCATTGATGTTCATCAGGTATATTTGCCTGAGATTTTCTTTTTTTGTTGTGTCTCTGCCAGATTTTTGTATCGGGACAATGCTGGCCTCATAAAATGAGTTAGGGAGGATTCTCTCTTTTTCTGTTGTTTAGAACAGTTTCAGAAGGAGTTGTACCAGCTCCTCTTTGTACCTCTGGTAGAATTCGGCTGTGAATCCATCTGGTCCTGGACTTTTTTTGGTTGGTAGGCTATTAATCACTGCCTCAATTTTAGAACTTGTTATTGGTCTATTCAGGGATTCGACTTTTTCCTGATTTAGATGTGGGAGGGTGTATGTGTCCAGGAATTTATCCGTTTATTCTAGTTTTCTAGTTTATTTGCATAGACATGTTTATAGTATTCTCTGACGGTAGTTTGTATTTCTGTGGGATCCCCTATATCATTTTTTATTGTGTCTATTTGATTCTTCTCTCTTTTCTTCTTTATTAGTCTTCATAGCAGTCTATCTATTTTGTTGATCTTTTCAGAAAACCAGCTCCTGGATTTGATGATTTTTTGAAGGGTTTTTCGTGTTTCTGTCTCCTTCAGTTCTGCTCTGATCTTAGTTATTTCTTGTCTTCTGCTAGCTTTTGAATTTGTTTCTTCGTAGTGTCGATCATCTTTACAATTTGGTATGTTTTTTGCAGTGGCTGCTACTGGTTTTTCCTTGCCATGTTTAGCACTTCCTTCAGGAGCTCTTGTAAGGCAGGCCTGGTGGTGAGATAAAATTTCTCAGCATTTGCTTGTCTCTAGAGGATTTTATTTCTCCTTAGCTTATGAAGCTTAGGTTGACTGGATATGAAATTCTGGGTTGAAAATTCTTTTCTTTAAGAATGTAGAATATTGACCCCCACTCTCTTCTGGCTTGTAGGGTTTCTGATGAGAGATCTGCTATTAGTCTGATGGGCTTCCATTTATGCGTAACCCAGCTTTTCTCTCTGGTGCCCTTAACATTTTTTCCTTCATTTCAACCTTGGTGAATCTGACAATTATATGTATTGGGGTTGCTCTTCTCGAGCAGTATCTTTGTGGTGTTCTCTGTATTTCCTGAATTTGAATGTTGGCCTGTATTTCCAGGTTGGAGAAGTTCTCCTGGAAAATATCGCAAAGTGTGTTTTCCAGCTTGATTCCATTCTCTCCATCACTTTCAGGTACACCAGTTAAATATAGATTTGGTCTTTTCACATAGTCCCATATTTCTTGGAGGCTTTGTTCATTCCTTTTTATTCTTTTTTCTCTAATCTTCTCTTCTCACTTTATTTCATTAAGTTGATCTTTAATCTCTGGTATCCTTTCTTCCACTTGATTGATTCAGCTATTGATACTTGTGTATGCTTCACGAAGTTCTCTTGCTGTATTTTTCAGCTCCATTAGGTCATTTGTGTTCTTCTCTAAACTGGTTATTCTAGTTATCAATTCATCTAACCTTTTTTCAAGGTTCTTATCTTCCTTACATCAGGTTAGAACATGCTCCTTTAGCTTGGAGGAGTTTGTTATTACCCACCTTCTGAAGCCTACTTCTGTCAATTCGTCAAACTCATTCTCTGTCCAGTTTTGTTCCCTTGCTGGTGAGGAGTTGTGATCCTTTGGAGGACAAGAGGTGTTCTGGTTTTTGGAATTTTCAACATTTTTGCACTGGTTTCTCCCCATCTCTGTGAATTTATCTGCTTTTGGTCTTTGATGTTGGTGACCTTCAGATGGGGTCCTTGAGTGGACATGCTATTCCTTTTTGTTTATTCGCTTTCCTTCTAACAGTCAGGTCTGTCTGCTGCAGGTCTGCTGGTGTTTGCTGGAAGTCCATTCCACATCCTGTTTGCCTGGGTATCACCAGTAGAGGCTGCAGAACAGCAAAGATTGCTGCCTGTTCTTTCCCCTTTCCCTTTGTCCCAGAGGGACACCTGCCAGATGCCAGCCAGAGTTCTCCTGTACAAGATGTCTGTTGGTCCCTACTGGGAGGTATCTCCCAGTCAGGATGCATGGGCATCAGGGACCCACTTGAGGAGGCAGTCCGACCCTTAGCAGAGCTTGAATGCTGTGCTGGAGGTCCACTGGTCTCTTCAGAGCCATCAGGCAGGGACGTTTAAGTCTGCTGAAGCTGTGCCCACAGCCACCCTTTCCCCGGGTGCTCTGTCCAGGGAGATGGGAGTTTTATCTATAAGTTCCTAACTCGGGCTGCTTCCTTATTTTCAGAGATTCTGTGCCCAGAGCTGCTGAGTAGTATTTCATTGTATGAATATATCACACAACTTGTATATTTATTGTCCTGTTGATAGCACTTGGGTTATTTTTAGTTTGAAATTATTATGAATAAAATTACTGTAAACATTGCTGAAGTCTTTTGCTATGGACACACAATTTCATTTCTCTAGGCTACACACCTAGCAGAAAAATCACTGGCCATAGTTTATAAGAAACTTTACCTAACAGTTCTCTAAAGTGATTACATCCGTTTTCAATCTCGCCAACAGCGTATGAATTCCAGTTTCTTCACATATACTTGTGAACATTTGATATTATCAGTCTTTTAATTTTAGCTATTTTTGTAGGTGTGAAATCATATTGGCCAGGCACGGTGGCTCACGCCTGTAATCTCAGCACTTTGAGAGGCCAAGGCGGGTGGATCACGAGGTCAGGAGATCAAGACCATCCTGGCCAACATGGGGAAACCCCGTCTCTACTAAAAATACAAAAAATTAGCCAGGCGTGGTGGTGGACGCCTGTAGTCCCAGCTACTCGGAAGGCTGAGGCAGGAGAAGGGCGTGAATCTGGGAGGTGGAGCTTGCAATGAGCTGAGATCGTACCACTGCACTCCAGCCTGGGTGACAGAGCAAGACTCCGTCTCAAAAAAAAAAAAGAAATTATATCTTACTGTTGTTTTACTGTGCATTTCCCTGATAACTAGTGATGATGAGTACTATTTAATGTGCTTATTGGCCATTTCTGTATCTTCTTTTGTAATGTGTCTGTTCAAGACCTTTTACTCATTTAAAAAATTGTGTTGTTTTTCTTTTTATTATCTATGTTTTCTGATATGAGTCGTTTGTCAGAAATATTTTAATGCGAACATTGGCTTGCATTCTTAAATGGTGTCTTTTAAGGAATGGAAATGTTTAATTTTGATTAAATCTGATGTACTTATTTTAAAACTGCTAGTGTTTTTTGTGTCCTAAGAAATATTCACCTTAATCCTAAAGTTGTGAAGATATTCTCTTATGTTTTTTCTTTGAAGACTTATAGTTTTAGCTTTTACATTTAGATCTATGTTCCATTTAATTTTCTTATGTGAAATGAGGTAGGAGTCCAGGTTCATTTTATTCCATGTGTTTTTTCAGTTGATTCAGCAATGTTTGTTGAAAAGACTTTCCTTTCCTATGCAACTACTTTGACATTTTTGTTGACAATCAATCAGTTGACCATGTAAGTGTGGGTCTGTTACCAAAACTCTATTGTGTTCTGTTCTATGCCTATCTTTATGTCAATGTAGTACCATACTTTCTTGATTTCTGTAGCAAGTTGCTATGGTTTGAATGTTTGCCACCTCTGAAACTCGTGTTGAAACTTAATCTCCAGTGTAAAGGTTCTAGGAGGTGGGTCCTTTAAGGGGTGATTGGGTCATGAGGGTTCTGTTGTCATGGATAGATACATCCTTTTCATGGGTTAGTTGATTAATGGATTACCATGGGAGTGGGTTAGTTATCAGGAAAGTAGTTCTGTTATAAAAAGCCAGGTAAGTTCTCTCTCCTGAGCCCCCTCACCGTGTGGTACCCTGTACCACACAGAGACTCTGCAGAAAACCCCCACCAGCTGTAAGGCCCTCACCAGATTTCACCCTTAGACCTTGGGCTTTCCAGCCTTCAGAACTGTAAGAAATAAATGTATTTTCTTTATAAATTACTCCATCTCGGGTATTCAGTTATAACAACAGAAAGCAGACTGACATAAGTCAGTATCAGATAATACCAGTTCTCCAACTTTGTTATTAAGAGAGTTCTTTTTCAAGATTGTTCCAATTCAAAATAATTTGCATTTTATTCATGTTTTAGAATATTTGTTAATTTTAAAAATTGGGATTTTGTTGAATCTATAGACCATTTGGGAAGGGTGGACATGTTAAGAATATTGAGTCTTTTAATTCTGAATATGGATCTCTCCATTTATTTGGTTTCTTTTATTTTGCAATGTTTCAGTACAGAGGTCTTTCCATATTTCATTAGCTTTATTTCCACATTTATAATACTTTTGATACTATTGAAAATGGTATTTTTTTCCCAATAACGAAACCATTAATCTTGTGTCTTGTGACCTTGCTAAATTCACTTTGTTCTACTATTGTTTTTGTAGATTCCACTTTCTATGTAGATTATCATGTTTTCCATAAATAATGACAGTTTTATTTTTTCCTTTATAATCTTTACATGTTTTATTTCTCATTTGTGCCCATGACGGTCGCTAGAACTCCCTGTACATTTTTGAATAGAAGTGGTATGAGAATGTATCCTTAGCTACTTACTGATTTGAGAAGGAAAGAATTTAGTATTTCACAACTCAGTGTGATGTTGTATGTAGATTTTTTTATAGACAGCATTCACATTCATAGGTTAAGTCCTACTCTTAGTTTGCTGAAAGTTTTATCATAAATGAGTGTTAAATTTTGTTAAGAACTTTTGATGCATAAATTGAGATGTTCATGTGATTTTTTTTTTCTAGTCTCTTACTATACTACATTATATAAGTTGAATTTTGAGTGTTAAACCCATCTTGCATCTCTCTAATAAATCCCACATGGTCATGATATTTTAAAATATATTGTTATGTTTAATTAGCTAATATTTTGTCATAGATTTTTATATCCTTGTTCATAAAGAATAATGGAAAATTTACTTATATGCTAAATCAATGGACTATAATTTTTTGTAATATCTTTGTCTAGGTTGTTTTTTTCTTTTTTTAACTAGGGTTGTGTTGGCCTCATAATAAAAATTGGGGGGAGTTCACTTCTTCTTTGTTTTCATTTAATTCCACTGAAACAAATAGTTTTATTGTATTTTTTTCCCTTGACTGTTTTGTAGAAATTGTTGGAAGAAATTACTGGTGAAGCTATCTGGACCAGGAGTTTTCTTTGTGGGAATGTTTTTGATTAATAATTTAACTTCTTTATTAAATAATTGGACCAATTTCAATAAATAGTGTTTTTCAAAGACTGTTCATTTTGCCTGTCCAGTTACCCTTTTAATGTTTGTAGGATCTAAAGTGGTGCTTTCTATTTGAATACTGACTTAGGCAATTATTTATGTTTTCTCTGTTTTTTCTTGGTTATAATTACTAAGGCATATCTGTATATTTATTTGTCCAAGTAATTAACTTTTTAATTATTTATTTTTTAAATTGTCTTTCAAATTTATATTTCATAGTTTTTTCTACTTTTTGGGTTTAATGTATTGTACTATTTTTAGCTTCTTAAGGTGGAAGCTTAGATACTGGTTTCATTTTTGTTTAATATATGCTTTTAAAGCTAAAATTTCTCTCTAAGTGCTGCTTTAGCTGTATCACAAAATATTTGATTTAAAAAATTATTGAGTTTGAAATATTTAAAAACTTCTTTGACTTTTAAAAACTCATGGATTATTTAGAAGCATGTTGCTTAATTTCAACGTATTTTAGGACTTTCACTTCTGAAAGTCTGTAGGACAACTACAGATCCTATAGATAACAGAAACATGATGAGTGGAGAGGTGAAATAGCCAAAGTCCTAGAAAAATATTATTTATTGAAACTCGTCCAATTATCTACTAATAAGTTACGTTTTTAATAAAATGCTTTTCAAGAAAGAAAACTTCATATCCAGATGCCCTTTGGTCAAGGAACACAATCTGTATGGTTTCAATTTTTTGAAATCTGAGACTTGTTTTCTCTCCAGCATATTGTCTTTTTGGTGACTGTTTCATATGCATTACAAAACAATATGTTTTCTTCTGTTGTTAGTTGAAGTGTTTTGTAAATATTAACTAGGTGAAGCTGGTTAATAATAGTGTTTTCCAAACCTTCTGTTCCACTGATTTTTTCTGGTCTAATTAAATAATACTGAGTGCTAGATATTAAAACCTCACATTATTTTTAATGTGTCTCTGCTTATGTTTTTTTTCATTTTTTTGTTTCATATATTTAGAAGCTTTAATATTAGATGTCCACACATTTAGGATTTTTATCTCTTTCTGATTGAGTGCTCAGTTTATTACTAGAAAATTTCTGTCTAAAATCCTTACTGCTGTCCCTCTGTAGGTAATGTATCATTTTTCCTCTGGCCAGTTTTAGGAATTTTTTTTTTTTGAGATGGAGTCTTGCCCAGTCGCCCAGGCTGGAGTGCAGTGGCGCGATCTCGGCTCACTGCAAGCTCTGCCTCCCGGGTTCATGCCATTCTCCTACCTCAGCCTCCCAAGTAGTTGGGACTATAGGCGCCAGTCACCATGCCTGGCTAATTTATTTTGTAATTTTAGTAGAGACAGGGTTTCACCATGTTAGCCAGAATGGTCTTGATCTCCTGACCTCGTGATCCACCTGCCTCAGCCTCCCAAAGTGCTGGCATTACAGGCGTGAGCCACTGTGCCCAGCCCAGTTTTAGGAATTTTATATTTTATTTTGATTTTCAGTTGATTGTATATGATGTATGCAGGTATGATTAACTTTGTGTCTCACTTGAGGTTTGCTGAAGTTCTTTGATCTGAGAATTGGTGGCTTTCATTAATTTGGAAAATTTTTGGCCATGTCTTTTCAAATATTTCCTCATTCTCTCCTTTTTCGTGAGAAAAATTTACTTATATGGTAAATCAAGATCACTTGATATTGTTCCATAAGTTCTAGATGCTCTATTCCTTTTATCATGTTTTTATGCCTTGGGGTTTCATTTTTTGATAATTTCTATTCACTTATCTTCAAGTTTACTTATCTTTTCCTCCAATGGATGCAGGTAAACCCATTGTATAAACCATTTTCTGATGTATATTTAATTGCAAGAGTTTTTCTTTGTATCTTTATGTATAGTTTTCATCTGCCTTCTGAAATTTTCCACATCTTTGTACATGTTTTCCATCTTATTTACTAGATTCTTTAACGTATTTATCATTGCTATTTTACAAACACTTTTTGCTACTTCTGATATTTAGGATTTAGGTCATCTTTGGATCTGCTTATGCTGTTTTTCTCCTGATAAGGTATACAAATTTCTTGCTTCTTTTCAAGTCATGGCCACCGTTTTATATTTGAGAAAGTCTCTGGGTACCTGGATAGGAAGAGGGACAGACTCTCTCTAGGCTGTTCTATACTGTTTCTAACTTTCTATGTACTACTTATCTACTCTGTATATTTAGTTAAGGCTCACCAGAAGAAACTGCTGAATGAAGGAATGCTTGTTTTGTGGCAGAAACTCCTCAGATTTCCAATCTGTTACACCAGCTTTGAGTGATTTTTTACATGCTATGGCAAATTCCTTCTCATCAGTATTCCCTTTCTGCCAGAGATTAAAGGAGTTGTGAATCACTTCTATATGACGAAAGGTTAATAACTTCTGGAATTTCATTCTTTTGGGTTTCTTTAAATTATTTCATTTCTGCTGGGCTTAAAAAACATATGAATTTGTACTTTATCTGGTATGTACTTGCTGTGAATGACAGTCTCTCACAACTTTCTGCATTCTAACCAGAAATGAAGTTCTAGGACTTATTTTAGATGGTGTATGAAAACTATAAAACTGAGTGTTTATGAATAAAATAAGACAGTCTTAATGTTTATCATTATATCTTATTTTAAAAATTAAATTCTATCAGCTGTATCTTAGAAATATTTTCACTAAATACTCTTTGAGTGTCCCTTATATGCAAGCCCATATTTAAAAGAAAAATGTTTGCTAATATTCACATAGTAAAAAGAATGAGATAAGGTTCTACAGGCTATGCCCAAAGGATAAATTCCAGTAAATATTTTGCAAAAAGCTCAAATTTTAGAAAATGTGTATAAGACAGTTATGAATTAAGATTTATCATGCTCTTCAGCCGCTATTCATTGTCCTCCTGCAATAATATATTTAGAATTTGGCTATTTTAAACAGATTTAAGTTAATTCTAATAGTCACAAAATTAACTATATTTCAACTGAGTCTTGTAATTTCAAAGTGTAAATATATAATGGCCAGATGTTGACTTTAATTATTATGTTTAACTTGCCTTTTTTTCCTCCCTAGGAATCCTAAAACCAAAATTTTAGAACGAAAACAGAAACATGGCTCACTATATTGCATTTCTCTGCACGGTTTTGGTGCTGCTTCTTCAGAATTCTGTGTTAGCTGAAGATGGGGAAGTAAGATCAAGTAAGAACTATCAGCATTGTCCTTTTTTGTTATCAACAAATTAATCTGGAAATTAAACTAGGGGAGTTCAAGTACTGGTTTTAAGGGTCTCATTCTTACTGTTTTTGATTCTGTAACTCCCTAAAATAAATGAATTGCTATGTTACTCATTAACTGAGAAGAAAAGCTTCCTTCAGAGATAATTTTGAGAGGACTCCATGGCAATAGTTTATTCAATTAACACATCAAGCTTTGGAACAAACAGTCTGGTATTGAGTCCATGTTCAACCACTTTTGAGCTGTATGATAGGAAGATAAAGCCTTGTAGATTGGTTATCAGGACTGAATGAGATAATGCATGTTAATGGTTTAGCACAGTACATCTCAGTGAATGTTGTTATTGCTTGTAAGAAAGCTTGCATATAGAGATAAAGAGCTATATTAATTATAGTTCTGTTACCCAGACTATCATTTAGAGATAGCATACTTTTTTTTAAAAAAAGTTGGCTTATGTTCACATTTTAAAACTCATAAACATTCTACTTTAAATTAACTATGGTCTCTATAAAAGTTAAATGAGATGGTTTGATAATTTGATTCAACTTGGCTTAAAATTTATTAATACAATGATATTTAAAGCTTGCTTAACACTTTTATAGTTTAATTCATGCAATCACTCTATAATGTGTATACTCTTTCCTTTGTTTTTTTTCTTGGGTGGGAAAAGGGATTTTAAAAAGTTAAGGGGCTTACCTAGTATAATACAGCTTGTGAGGGCAGTAATTAGTATTTGAACTATGTTTTTGCTCTTCAGTCCCATTCCTTTTCTATAATGGCATTCATCTCTCTAAGGAAGAGGTTCTCAGGACGGATATTATGTCTAGGGCTTATTAATGGCATTCTTTGCTTGTGTGCCCATGCTCTTGACTAACTTTGCAGTTATGAAATACATGTTCTGTGGCTCTGTGACAGGGAGAAGTGTAGGAAGGGCCAAGAATAACCCTCTAAGAGTGAATCAGGTGACACTCAAACACTAGCAGCTTCAGACAACAATGAGTCTCAGTATTTAGGAAGGGCTAACATTGAAAAGCTCTGCCAACAAACTTTTCTATCCTTTCGTCTCCCCACACAAAAAACAAACAAACAAACAATCAAACAAACCAATAAAAGCATAAACCTTTAATCCTAGTCCATCCAGCTTCCAAGCTTCCAAAAATAACAGAAAAATTGCATTCCCTTGGGTTAGCAAGTTTGCCTCTGGGCAGAACTCCGTTTCTGCTGTCCCTTCCTTGACCTCTGGCAGTGACCACCATGGTAGAGGTTGTTGGAATTGTGTCCGTTACACCTTCTGAGGATGTTACTACCTGTAGTAGAGCACTTTAGGAATAATGTCATAATCACAGATATATTTTTGAGACAAATCCCTATTTTGGCAATTCTTTTTATTTTTTGAACTTCTTGACTGTTATAAATGTAGGAGGGCGTGGTAACCTAACTGTGGAAGGTCAGAAAAGGTTTTATGGTAAAGCTGACAAGCAATCAGGGATCTGAAACAAGAGTATTAGTCAGGTAAAGAGGAAGACATTCTAATAAAAGGGAAGAGCAACTGCAAAGGCCCAGAGTTGGGACACTAACACAGACTAAAAGATAAACTGGTTTGTTGGGGCAATTCCGAGAGTTTGGAATGGCTAACAAAATGCACAGAAAAGAACAGCTATATTTTTCTTCTTCTGTAACTTCTATACTCAAATCAGCAATAATAGCTATTATTTATAGCCTGTATGATAATGAGATAATTCATGCTTCGTTTTACATTTAGCATGCTAGCATTTATCACAGGGAAAGTAGTTTTCTTCCTTTTTTCTTTTTTTGACTTTTTTTTATTATTATACTTTAAGTTCTAGGGTACATGTGCACAACGTGCATGTTTGTTACATATGTATACTTGTGCCATGTTGGTGTGCTGCACCCATCAACTCATCAGCACCCATCAACTCATCATTTGCATCAGGTATATCTCCCAGTGCCATCCTTCCCCACTACCCCCTCCCTAAAATAGGCCCTGGTGTGTGATGTTCCCCTTTCAGAGTCCAAGTGATCTCATTGTTCAATTCCCACCTATGAGTGAGAACATGCGGTGTTTGGTTTTCTGT